>NC_087213.1:14464788-14474788 GCF_015104395.2 Macrobrachium nipponense | reverse complement strand
TGAAAAGATCAGGGATTGGCTCTTGGGTAGTAAAACTGGTTTTAGATCTCGCATTTTAAAATTCTTTTACATTTAATACTGATTTATTGCAGTTCTTGCATTCACAGAATACTTTTACAATCGAAACAAGTTTTTAAATAAAATGAGGACAGTCACAGACAGTGGTTCATCCAGAATTTAACATTCAGCGTATGCGAATATGATTTTATTCTTGAACGCATCTGCAGACAGGAAGCTGCAGGCAATATGGAAACTATCTAAAAGCACCCACCCCCACCCCTACCCCACACCCTAACATAACCTCCCATCATACCCCTGGATAGTTTATTACTTGCCATTCTCGGGCATTCTCATGGTATTGTAATCGCACGTGTCAACACTCAGAAAATTCAATTATGGGATTTCATGGCAGCATCCCACTTACCTTGTAGTATTTCCTTGCAATGTAAGAATAGTACTGTGAAGAATTTTATTATATATTTTTTTTTTTTGCTGGGAAAAAATTTATATATATATATTATGGCCATTCGAAGGAGCGTCCATTACAGTCACCAAAGAATAAGCAGAGCCAAAAATACAAGTATATAAACCGGTAGTTCCTGCGAATTTTTTTTTTTTAATTGGTGAGCTGCTTTTTCATTTGCAAATGAAAATTCTAAAATTCATTGAAGATTGTTATATTATTTGGTTTGTCAAGGACGCATTTGGGTAGCTGAAATGATTTAACTTTGAGATCGTTTGATATCCCCAGCAACGCGATTCCCGCAAAAGGTTCTGCTGGTAGTCACGTGATCTGATTCGTACCCCATTGCAACTGACGTTTCTTTTCACCGTCTTTTTTGACCAGCATCCAATCCTATCAGGAAAATGTCTGCAAGCAAGGTGAAGGACTCTTCTGAATATTGTATATTTTGTCGTTTTTAACTTTAATCCCGTTCTTGCATTTTTGGTGAAGGCGTATGTGATTCTGATGGCCAGATGGTGTATTATTTCACTACTATAGACTGGTGTTGGGCATCTGCTGCATTCGATAACACGTAAAAAATGCGCTGCATTCGAGTTTTTCTGTACATAGTATAATTAAGGCCACCGAAAACAGATCTGTCAGTCGGTGGTCTCTGTATAATTCTGTATGACCGGCGGTCCATGAAACTTGAACCACGGGCCGGTGCCAGACGCATGGTTATGGTTAACTTTAACCTTCAATCAAATGTTTAAAAATTACTGAGGGAAGTGGGTTGCAATTTGGTATCTATGATGATTGAATGGTGAATGATCAACATACCAATTTGCAGCCCTCTAGCCTCTGTAGTTTTTAAGAACTGAAGGGAGACAGAAAAAAAGTGCGGAGGGACAAACAAAGCCGGCACAATCATTTTCTTTGCAGAAAACTAAAAATGGGATGGGTGCTATAATGGTGTGTGTTACGAACCCTGAGAGGTCTGCTACAGGCTCGATATTATAATAAACAAAAAGAATTCAACACCAACAGTTGAAACTGAGGATACGAATATAGAAAGATACACAAATAGAACAAAGGTTTATTTACAAACTTACTAACAAAAATAAATGCAGAATGGTTTCTCCTATACACATAACAAAAGTAAAATCTTACAATGCATGAACTGGCAGGAACTCCTCGAAACCTCTTGTAGAATGTTTCTTCTCTGAAGGCTTGCTCAGTGTTGAAATATATCGGTCGTCCACTCCCTGATGACGACTTGACCAGATTCCGATCAAACTCTAGTGCGCCTTCCTCCTCTCTTATCCTCCGTCTGTTCCTTCTTCTCTTATCTCTCTATGATGATCTGATGATCTCTGCTGGTCGCTCACTGATGATCTGATCTCTGATACTTTGTCAGTCGTATATATACTCAGTCTGGGGCCGGGGCCTACCAGTGAATGTCACAGGCTCCCGAGATGACAAGAACGCTTTAGAGGGATCTCAACGAAATATTGCATCATATTTCGCATGTTCTGACGACACGTCGGCGCCTGTTGGTTTCTGTAACACACCTGGGGATTCTCGAACCATCATGAGAACAGGCACCTCCAACACGTGCGCGAATGCCTCCTTGCAGCAGAACTTCTCGAAGAAGATGCGTTTTCCTTTCCTTTAATATGTAATTCCTTGCTATGAGGTGATTACCATCACACGTTCCCCTAAAAGAAAAAAAAATGAAATCAACTGATTTTATTTTTTTCCTAAAGAGAAACAAGAATTAAACAGCAGGGGAACAATTCTGCATAAAACTTTAATCCAGTTAAACACGCACTTCTTCATTCACTCACCCACTTGTGCCAAAACAGAAAACGGTCGTCAGCTACTCATTCTGAAAAATCTCTAGAGAGGCTATCAGCTATAACATTATCCTTTCCTCAATTTTTCCTTTTCTGAACTCTGATCAAAAACTTCAAAATTCTTAAGTAATTCTGAGTTTTTCTCAAAAATAACTCCTCTCTGTTACACCATTACTACGGACACGGCGGAGGCCACGGCACGGGGCGTTCTTTATAATTCTGAAGCAAGTCAAAATGCATCCATCCACTTTGCTTACCCATGTCTATCAAATAATTTAGATTTCCCCTCTTTTCCAAAATTGAAAAAGGACCTTCGAACTTATAAGATAAAGAGGGACCTTCTTTCTGGACTAGTCAGGTCTTTCAGCCACACTCACGCCAATATCAACCTCGCCACCTCTATCACACTCGTTTGAATCCACGAACTTACTCTCGTTCGAATCCACGAACTCACACGCTTTCGAATCCACGAATAAATTATGACCGTAATCTATGTCTGTATCTAAACCTGACCTAGTTACTACCATTTCAGGCACTGGAATATCACTCACAACAGGATTTACATTCTTGGATAAAGCTAAGTCATTACCGACATTAATGTCAACTCCATCAACGGGCAAACTGTCAACAACTGCAAGTTTCATTTCTCTTGACACTACCTGACTTTCCAAGTTTAATTTCAACAAAGGACAAAGAACACAAGTGTTAGGAAATCTACCTAACATGACCTTTTCTTCCATATTGATTTCTGCCCTGTTTGGCACACTCTCCTAATCATTGGGACAGCAGCTCCTATGTCTCGAAGCAAGACAACCTCTCTTGAATCTACTCCAAGAGAGGAAACTACGCCTTCTGACAGAAATTCACCAAAAATGTTCCCAGTTTCTCTCATCACATCATTCCTACTTGACGAAAGGTTAACTAGAGACACTGGTTTCTTACTGTCCTTCCTTTCTACTGCACAATTTCTCGCTAAATGCCCTTTCCCATTACATCGGAAACAAGTTAACTGTGAACCACTAAATGCCACTTTATTCTTACAAACCTTAGACGTATGACCAGGTTTTCCGCATGTATAACGGGAATACTCACTTTTACTCGCATTGCTATTACTAGAACTGAAACCTTTACTGCTTTGTACTCTTCCAGAAGAAGGATCATTTCGCTTCTTACTGGCAATTAAGTTATGAGTCAAACTATATTCGTCTGCTAGCCTAGTTGCTCCTGCAAAAGATACTTCTTGCCTATCTTCTACATAAAGCTTAATCTCAGGGGATGCGTTATCTTTGAAGTTTTCCAACAATACTAAGTTCTTTAAACCATCAAAATCCTCAACTTTAGCAGAATTTAACCAATCAAAAAACAGCCTTTCTAGCTTCTTAACGTATTCTACATACGTAATATTCTCATCATTCTCAAACTTCTAAATTTCTTATGGTACGCCTCCGGTACTAGCCTGTACGCGCTAAGAACAGTTTCTTTCACAATATCATAATCATCACATTCATCCTTAGACATACAACTATACACGGTAAGCGCCCTACCACTCAAAACTGACTGTAAATATAGGGTCCACATTTCTTTAGGAGTACCTATTCTCTCCATTAACTTCTCAAAACACAAGAAATATGTCATTACATCCTCCTCATCAAACTTTGGTACTAATTTCAGTACTACACTCATACCTAACCTATCGGCTTCATTTTTGTTCTCGCCTGACTGACTGTTACGAGTACTTTGCCTTAACCTAGCGAATTCCAACTCATGCACACACTCTTTCTCTCTTTCTTCCTGTTCATGCATACGTTCTTTCTCTCTTTCTTCCTGCTGTATTATCAACATTTTTCTCTCTTGCTTCATTTTCATTGCGTCTCTCTCTTTCTCTTGCTGCATTTTCATTACTTCTCTCTCAGCTGCTCTTTCTTCTCTCTCATACTTTTCTCTTTCTTTCCTTTCAACATACAGAGATCATTCCCCTCTAGACCCAGAAGCTTACCAGACTCAATAAACTCTTTCACTAGCTCACTCATTCTGGTTCTTTATATATTCTCCCTGTTTCAATCTGTTACGGTGCCGAATATCCTGGCAAGGTCGCCACTATGTTACGAACCCCGAGAGGTCCGTTACAGTTTCGATATTATAATAAACAAAATAATTCAACACCAACAGTTGAAACTGGGGATACGAATATAGAAAGATACACAAACAGAACAAAGGTTTATTTACAAGCTTACTAACAAAGATAAATGCAGAATAGTTTCTCCTATTTACATAACAAAAGTAAAATCTTACAATGCGTGAACTGGGGGAACAGTGAGGTAATGAGAATACTTGCTGGCCAGTTTTGCAGCTGTCGGAAATCAGTGCTCGAAGCGATGGATTCACATAAGGAGAACTGTAATTTCAGACGTCTTCTTGACTCCGTATCACAGAAAACAATGTCTATTCTTGATACTTGAAGGGCAGGAACTCCTCAAAACCTCTTGTAGAACGTTTCTTCTCTGAAGGCTTGCTCAACGTCGAAATATCTTGGTTGTCCACTCCCTGACGATGACTTGACAAGATTCCGATCAAACTCTCGTGCGCCTTCCTCCCCTCTTATCCTTCATCTTTTCCTTCTTCTCTTATCTCTCTGATGATCTCTGCTGGTCTCTCACTGATGATCTGATCTCTGATACTTTGTCAGTCATATATATATACGCAGTCTGGGGTCGGGGCCTACCAGCGAATGTCACAGGCTCCCGAGATGACAAGAACACTTTAGAAGGATCTCGACAAAATATTGCATCATATTTCGCGGCATGTTCTGACGACATGTCGGTGCCTGTTGAGTTTCTGTAACACACCTGGGGATTCTCGAACCATCATGAGAACAGGCACCTCCAACACATGCGCGAATGCCTCCTTGCAGCAGAACTTCTCGAAGAAGATGCATTTTCCTTTCCTTTAATATGTAATTCCATGCTATAAAGCGATTGCCATGACAGTGTGAAATACACAAAAGAAGTCTTCAACATTCAATAGTGTTTTATTTTTTATTTTCTTTATTTTCTCTATATTTTTATTTTACAATTAACTGTCAGCTGCATTCATGGGATCGTGGTTGCAAAATACCTTTCCCCCACACATTGATTCCTGGATTCCTGGACTTTATTATATGATATCCAGCCTCAGACTACTGACGTATACTTTTATCTTAGCGTGGGAATCTCGTTGAACTTTATATACCATCAGCTAACTGACCAAACTATCAATCCCAGCTGCTGCCTTTGGCGCTTATCAGTTGTGATAATTTCTCTCTTTAGTCGTGTTTTTATTATTATTATTTTATTATAATTTACATATGTTTTTATTTTTATTTGAGGCGGCATTTTTATGGGAGCAACTTTCATATTAGTTACTGATAAAAAAAGCATTTTAATGGGTACCACTATAATGTTAAATTCTGCAAAAAAATAAAAATTGGTTCAAGAAAAGTAAGCTTTATTGTAGCACTGTGGGTGTCTTCTGACTTGATTACGATACTGGTCATTCTTGCGTTGATCACTGGATCTTGTAATTAGGGTGCAAACGTAATAATTGATCGATATTACCACGATGCCAGAAAAAGTAATTTGTTTTGAGTATCATACTACTTATTATTGAGTCAGTAAGGCAACCAATTGCTATCTGCTATTTCTGAGACTGATGCAGGAGGGGAAGTTAATTGACTAAGGAAATTGTAGCATTCTGTTTTGACATTCTGTTATGCCTTTTCAGTTGAACAACAAAATTTTAGCACATTTTGTGAGGTGATCTCGGCATGATACCACGATTTTCACATTTTGTTTAGTAATTAACAGATGTTCTTCACAATGTTTGTAACAGCCAAAGGTCGCCAACATTTTGAAAATATCACAGAAAGCAGTTTAAAAAATGTTTTTAGATATTATGATAAATTTTAGTAATAACATCTTCGGTGGAAGCCAATTTCATGATTAAAGTTATTTTTTTAAATTAGTTACTATGAAGCTAAATTTGCAAGAATGAAGATCTGACTTTATTTACTTTTTATATAATTTTTTAATACTTCGTATGGGTGAGAGACTATTCCTTAATGTTCTGTGAAAAACACTAAGCATACGAAATAAGCTAATTATGGTTGTTTCTTGTAGTACAAGTGAATGCTATCTCATAATTCAGTTCTGTTTGGTGTCGATTAGAGTTCAGTTCACATTGGCATATATAGTACTCATGAAATGCTTCCAGTATTATTTGGTATTCACACACTATATGAATAAATGTAATTTGGATGCCTTGAGGTACCGCTGAATTTGATATTAGGAAGATTTTATTGTGTAAATGTGCCACATTTAATGTGGTGCATGTGTAGCTGGTACGTGCAGTCGACCATCTGTATTGTAAGAATGGGTGCATTGCAGCAAATTAATATAGTGAATAGTTGTTCGTTATTCGTGAGAATGTTTATGCGAAATGTTGGCAAAACTTCTCGGAACCAGACGAGTTGAACGACCCAGCCTGACTTGAAAGTCATCTCAAAAACGGGAGGCTGGCGATGAATGGAGATTCATGGAAGTGAAAGAATATGAGGGTAATGGGAGGTGGAATTTCGCCATGATGGTGAAAATGATGATGGTAATGATACTGATGATCAAAGGTAAACAAGTCACAGGTGTCTGGAAGTTTCATTCGGCATTGCAGGATGCTTAAAGGATCAGCAATTTCCAAGCAAAAATTTGCAAGAGTTTTGATTTTCTTCAGAGCGAGATGTTTCAAGCATTTATCAAAATGATGAAGTCTTCCCTGCAGAAAATGATTTATAAATGCGGAATTAATGTACACCAGCTAGTTTTATTTTCATTTTAATGCATTGCCAGCCACTGAAATTAATCATCGCTTAGAATTTCACAGAAATATGAAATTTATGATTTTATTTGTACTTCCATTAAACTAGGAAATAATATATTCCTTTTCTCGGATGACCTGATGAATCGTCGTGAGTAGGATAATGATGAGCATTGCCATCAGACTGAAGTATCAGAATAGATAAGTTCACCGTATCATTATAAAATTATTTGATTTAACTGGTGCCTTAAGTCATCGAGAAGCTTGCTTTCTCATCCAGTATCACGAAAAATTGTCATTGCGTCTCTATTTATAAAATGTTCTGTGAACAGAAATCGGTTTCTAATCTTGCTTTGACTTGTGTTTGTTTATGCTTTAGCAGATCTCATGAAAAGTAATCGCGATTTGTGGTAGCTTAAGCTGCACCACACCCATTCATTAGAAGTGATAGGTCAGATACATAAAATCTCATTGGAAGCTAGGGTTTCTCTCCCTCCCCTGTAGGCTAGGTAGTGCCGTGAGTGTGCCTCAAAAGGTACACTGTAGGCATCACTGAAGGTTCTTTGCCGCGCCCCTATTGCCCTTAGTTGCCAACCCTTTCATTCCTCTTGCTGTAACTCTCTTCATATTCTCTTTCGCTCCATCTTGCTTTCCACCCTCTCCTAACAATTAGTTCATAGTGCAACTTCGAGTTTTTCCTCCTGTTACACCTTTAAAACTTTTCTAACTGCCATTTTCCCCTTCAACGCTGAATGACCACATAGGTTCCAGCCCTTGGCCTTTGGCCTAGATTTTATATTCCGTTCCATCGACCAATTACAAATTAGATCGAAGAATCAGTAATACTATCTGTGGATATTTACTGTCTCCTCCAAAAAGCAGACTATACATGGTAGCAACTAAATAATTAAGAGGCGATCGAGATGGAAAAATCAAAGAAAGTGCTGTTGGGATCATCAGCAGCACGTTTGAGAGAGTTGGTATAAGGCCCTTTCTTTAAAGGCTAGTAAGATATGTTCTGCTATATATATATATATATATATATATATATATATAATATATATATATATATATATATATATATATACTATATATATTTATAAGTACTATGTGCTTATAGTGTTCCAGATTTTTATTTATTTATTTATTTATTTATTTATTTATTTATTTATTTATTTATTGCCCCGGATATAAGAAAACCTCAGAGATGAAATTATGAGTATCACAAAGAATCGACATTATTCACTACTTGACACGAAAAGTTGCACTAATTCCCATCTCATCCCATTGTTAATGGGATGCCCAGACCGACTATAAGTTTTATCTTGGCGTTCAGAGTTTCTCAAAAGACACGAATCTTGAAGACGAGGCTCCACGTTTAAGTCAATATTTGCGTAGCTTATCGTAATATTCTAAACTTGGTTATAAAGAAAAAACTCTCTCTCTCTCTCTCTCTCTCTCTCTCTCTCTCTCTCTCTCTCTCTCTCTCCAGAATTGACTGTGCTATAATGAAAACAACAATATTTCTGTTCCTTTCCATTATAAATTGGAGTCTGGCCTCGCCAGCTGTCAAACTCTAGGTTTTACCAGTGTCTTTATTCATTCTTTACAATAGAGAATAGTACAGTAGATATTGTTTTTTAATGTCTCGGTATGCCTTTCGTGAAGGATACCATGCCAAAGATTCTCACGGAGGTTCAATAGTGTTTCTGCTGTTTCGTAACTTGGGAGGATTGTTGAATGAGCATTTAGTTTTCACCAAATTTCAAGCACTACAGGGTTTTAATTTTGTGAATATGACTTCTATGAGGGAAAGTGTATAAAAGGTTACAATGGTGCACATTTTTACCTCATTTCACGAAAGAAAGTTTATGCCTTTTTTCTCTCTCTCCACAATATTCAAGATATAGAATTTTTGCAATGTAAGACCTCACTGTAAATCTTTCTTTCAATTAGGTATCCGGCTCTTCAGTTAGTAAGGAGAGGCAAAGGGCTGAAGTTATTTAGAAAATAAGGCTTAGCATTGCCGTAATCTGTTACTTAGATGTAATGGTACAGATTAATAATAGGTGAGCATGTGCAAGTACTTTAGGTTATAGGTAGGGAGGCTTCTTCAAAGTAACGGTTCTGACTTTTGACCTCTGATGCCCTACCTCCACCTCCACCTCTCTCTCTCTCTTCTCTCTCTCTCTCTCTCTCTCTCTCTCTCTCTCTCCTTTTTTAGGTTAATCTGCCAACTTATTTGATTCTCAGGGTTATGCAAATATATTTTTTTAATCTAGAAGTTTTGCCATCAAGCAGCATGATGCTGCCATGTTAGTTTTCCTCTTTCTAGAATCATCCAACAAGAGAGAGAGAGAGAGAGAGAGAGAGAGAGAGAGAGAGAGAGAGAGAGAGACATACTCTTTTAAACATTCTTCTGCTCTCGTCTTCCCTCTTCAAACTATCCAACCGCTGTTCAGCTGGAGGTCTATTGTGATCACCCCTCCGTACATTTTTCGGCATGCTTCGAGAACTATTGTCTAGTTTTGACTGCGTGTACCTGTCTCCTCCCTTCCTGGAGTCCTTTTGGTCTTCGAAGCTGAAGAGCAACAAAGAACTCAATCCTTTTTTTTTTTTTTTTTTTTCGTGTTGCTCGTAGAAGTTACCCAACGCCAACCTGTGGTAGTTATTCTGGTGATTAGAACCATGAACCTTATAGGGTCTACGCGGAATGCTTTGTACTGTTTTGAATTTAAGTGACTTTTTTTCTGTACACTGGTGGGACGTCGAAACGTGTGTATCGGTAATGCAGTTGAGTAGTGAAGTATAGGAATTTGTCCAAATTACTTTTTGTATGAATCGTAGGTGAAGT
>NC_087213.1:14447288-14459788 GCF_015104395.2 Macrobrachium nipponense | reverse complement strand
TATATATATATATATAAATTATACCCTTTCTTATAAATTTCGGCTATAGTTAAAACATTTCATTTTATATACTCGATAACGATAACAGGAATTAGGATGACATATTCTTCGTTAGAGCTCTCTCTCTCTCTCTCTCTCTCTCTCTCTCTCTCTCTCTCTCTCTCTCTCTCTATATATATATATATATATATATATATATATATATATATATATATATATATATATATATATATGCGTCCTTCATGTTTGGAGGCGTACATCAATTTTGCATTGATTTGTCTTTTGCGTTCCATATGATGCTGGAACTACTAGAGTAATAGTTTTTATTTAATCTTTGTACAGTAAAGTAGGAAGACAATTTACATTCTAGTGTCTCCTTATCCTGTCGATTCAATCAACCCACCCCCCAACCCCGACAACACTTGAGTCGAAATTAAATAGAAAGAAAAAATGACAAGATTACTGTTTACAACGTCTGAACATTTTAGGTAAAAGGAACAGAAAACGCAGATATTTAAGCTGTGTTTTAAAGAAACAAGCAAAGAAACAAGAACGAACGTATAAGTCGAAGCTAAATGGAAAGATAAAAATGTCAAAAATCCCGTTGAAAATGTTTGAAAAATCGAAGTAAATAAATGGTTTTTAAGCTGCGTTCTTCAAACAGTGTTTCAGAGAAAAATTGTCGTCACCAACATGAAATACACAAAAATATCATAAGCGCAGGTTTAGAGACAGATATTAGATATAAAAAGTAATCGTTATATAGTTGAGATTATGACACAAACAGCATCGGAAATTCCACAACATAAACCAATAACGATAACTTTGTCTTGCTGCTCAGTTAGGGATCTGCGTGGGAGAATATCCTGTTGACTAGTCACTCTGAATAAGAAATACCATTCGGGTTGAATGGCATCATGTTATGCGTTGTCACGTCTTGTTCACCTCGTGCAAATGGCATCCACTCAACACTTAATTATAATTCTCAAAATGACTTCAGTATTTTGATTGCGACAGGTAAACATACTTGTAATGGTTCTTTTTTTTTCTACGGCATGTAAACTGAATTGTAAACAAGGTGTTTTTTTTTTCTTACAAGAGGTAAACACACTTATGGGTTTTTGTTCCTGTGAGAAGTAAACACACTTATAAGGGTTGGTTTTTCCTTCGAAGAGTAAACACATTTGACTTGGGGGTTTTCCTGTACGAGGTAAACACTTTAAATTTGTTTTCCTGCGAGAAGTAAACACACTTGGGGCTTTTTTCCTTCGAGAGGTAAACACATTTGAAATACGGTTTTTCCTGCGAGAGGTAAACATACTGTAATGTTTTTATTGTGTTCCAGTAAGAGGTGAACACATTTAAAATGGGGTTTTTCCTGCAATAGGTAAACATACTGTAATGGGTTTTTTTTCATTTGTTCTAAGAGGTAAATACATTTGAAATGGGGTTTTTCCTGCATTAGGTAAACAAATGTAATGGTTTTTTATTTGTTCCTGTCAGAGGTAAACACATTTGAAATGGGGTTTTTCCTGCGAGAGGTCAACATACCGTAATGCTTTTTTGTTCCAGTGAGAGGCAAACACATTTGAAATGGAGTTTTTCCTTCGAGGGCTACCCTGTTATGGGGATCTCCCCCCCGCCCCCCCCTCCATTAAATTTCCAGCTTACGCAGGCGAGACAGTTAATGATATTGTGAAGAAAAGTCAAATGGAGAGAGGAAAACTAGGTACGCGTTTGATCTACCGGTAGTCATGATCAACAAAATACAGAAGAATATTCTGTTGAAATTGAACAGACGTTTCGCAACAGTGATGAATAGAAAGTGCGATAATCAAATTCATGAAAAACGGTTGTGTAAGGGTTATTGTACGTCCAGTGACGAACTGAATCGTAATGCAAATAAATTCTGGTCGTCATTGATGATAAATTACTAGTTTATATAGATAATGAGACGCCTTTGATGTAGGTAGCCGATTCAGTTATCCAAAATGAGATTTAATCAGGTCCCTAAAGCAGAGTGCTTATCTATCAGTTCCTCCGCTGCATTAATGCATAATTTCAGTCATTTATATATATGATACCTTTTATTCTCAGCTCTTCATAATGGCGCCAGGCAGACGCAGAGAGATGTAGAGATAATAGCTCCTAAAAAGAGAATAATAAAACAGTAATGAAGCGAGAATAATCAACGAGAGAGAGAGAGAGAGAGAGAGAGAGAGAGAGAGAGAGAGAGAGAGAGAGAGAGAGAGAGAGAAATAGATTTAACCAGCAAATCGGGGATTTATAAATTCAGCACCATGCTTATTTTACAATTTATAAAATAAACTGACACGAAATTTAGAAGTAAAACAGGAATTCACACACACACACACACACATACACACACACACACACACACACACACACACACACACATATATATATATATATATATATATATATATATATATATATATATATATATGTGTGTGTGTGTGTGTGTGTGTCAAGAGCCCATTATTTTTTCAATATTAAGAAACCTGTCAAGAATTGATATGTAAATCCTGGAGGAGAATAGGAGATAACAGGCAAAAGTTAATTATGCTAACAATATATCTAAAGTAAATATATATATATATATATATATATATATATATATATATATATATATAATATATATATTATATTGTGTACGTTATCTCGACTATAGTCCATTCACATAAGGTAGATTCTTGTGCCTACGAGACGTTTGTTTGGCCGCCTCTGATTGGCTGGTACCGGGAGGCAGACTGCTCGCTCAGTGGGTCATATTTTCGTTTGCAGCTTAGAAAACTAGCATTATATTTACATTTCTTCATTTATCTCACGTTTTACAAAAGATAGGAAAGTTTTGGTCATACCAAAGGATTCGGTATTAAATGTACAATTAATTCATCTTTTCCTGAAATCGATAAGTTAAAATACAAAGGAATTACAACGAGTAGAAGTGTAGAGAGGAACATTTCATTCTTTATACCTGTTTTTATTTATCGTCGGATTTTGCATAATTCATGAGATAAAGATAAAATAAAATCTTGTGTTTTTAAACAATAAAATCACCCTGAATACGCTGGTGCTTTCAGATTTTAGAGGCGTGTAATATGTAAAGAGAAAATGAGGAATATGTCTAATTATGTTGCATCCGTACTTGACTCGGTTTGACAGCAGTGCCGAGAGACGCAAGATATCGTGGGTTCTAGCCCTCTTAACTAGAGCCGTTGGCGCGTTGGGAGTTGCCAATTGGCGATATGAGAAGTTTGCAGTTTCGAGAATATGTATTTACCGAATTATTATGTCATTACATTTTCTGTAAATAAATGCATAGATTTCCCATTATGACTTTCGAACAGTTTTACTCAAATATATATGTCCGTATTTCTGGACATATCTGATAAAAAAAAGTAAATAATCAGATGGATGCATCTGGGTGTTGGCTTCAATTTAGTCTAGGTGAGAAATGTGCATGCTTTATGAGGCTCATTGATAGATAACAGAACTTGTTTCTCTGACCAATAACATCAAAAGCTTATGGTTTTCATATGTTCCCTCAATATACAAAAGTACACCTGTTTATTTCTTACCATAAAATTTGTTGACGATATAACGAATATAATAGTCTGTCTTTTTCAGAATTGCTTGAGTTACTCTTTTACACCAGAATGTTTATCTCCTTTATATACATGTTACACTTGACTACATGTATACAACAATGTTTAGTAAAAATTTGATTAGTTTTGTCCTGAGGTAGTTCATTATTCTTGAATCATTTAATTCATACCTGAGTATATATATATATATATATATATATATATATATATATATATATATATATATATATATTATATATATATATATATATAGTACATGTAGGATAATGAGACTAATCAGAAGACTGTTATATCTCCATCTTTTCAAACAAAAAGAATGGAAATTCATGCAGATATATTATGTCATAAACACAAAAGAAAGTCATACACAGTAGGCTTACATTGGTATGTCATTAGGCTATCGATATGAACAAAACGAAATTAATATCTTACAAATTCTGGTGGAAGAGTAACTCAATCAATTCTGAAAAAGACAGAATATTATATTCGTTACACCGTCAACAAATTTTATGGTAAGAAATAAACAGGTGTACTTTTGTTTATCGAGGGAACATATGAAAACCATAAGCTTTTGATGTTATTGGTCAGAGAAACAAGTTCTGTTATTTATCAATGAGCCTCATAAAGTATGCACATTTCTCACCTATAGTATTTGAAGCAATGATTGTTGATCATTTGGCATTCAACCTTCCATGCTGGATCACGTTAGTTGCCAATTGGCTTTTAAAGAAAGTGATATTACTGTAGCCAGTGATTCAAATTCTGATATTCTTACTTATAACTCGGTACCCCTAACCGATAGACTACATATTGTATTCATGTTGCTGCTCGTGTTCCATGTTGGATGCAACATGAACTCTGTCTAACAGCTTCGTTGAGAGTTACCAGAAGGGCAAGAAAAATCTGGCCTGAAGTCTTTATCAAGCTGTGCTTCAAGTGAATGAGGACTTTTCGTCTTGTAATAATTGCTAAATGCAAGGTTCCCCTTTGTGCAGTCATCCTCAGTGGCTGTAAAAAATTGCTTTTAGCATAAAACACGCATGGATATACGTATATATATATATATATATATATATATATATATATATATATATATATTATATATATATATATATATATATATATATATATATATATATATATATATATATATATATATATATATATATATATATATATATATATATATATATATATATATATATATATATATATATATATATATATATATATATATATATATATATCATATACACATACACATGATAAATATAGTATAGATAGATACATTGTTATTATATATACAGTATATATTCACCTACATATATACTGTACATACATGTGTCACGCCTTTGTTTTGAAGGCGTCTTATACTTCACCTACCTTGAAATATATATATAAAAAAAATTGGTAGCTCTGACCTCCATCCCTCCTCCTGATTCTTAACTAAGGCAACCAAATTAAATTCTGAGTAACAAAATTAGAGTTAATTCTTAAGAGTTAGCATGGCACTGGTCAGTTACAAAGACGGGTCATAAACCCTAGCTTCAATAATAGAAAATGGAAATCAAACAGAAAAGGGGAAACTAAATTCCAAACAGAAAACTTAAGTAAAAACCCCTCTATCCCACCCATGTTCATTAGCTACGTCATATTAACTATCACAAACCTTATGATCTTTCAGTTACCAGACCACTTCCAATCACCATTTCAAATACCCATTACCTCGGAGATTTGTTACACAAGTTGACACAACAAAGTCTTCTCAACAGTGGGAAACTTGTTCCCAAGCGTAAACAGCACGACCTTTTGTAATTTGGTTAGCGAACCAGAATACTGAAGCTATTGCAAGATTCTTTGTACCAAACCTATCGTAACTCGCATATGCATGTACGTTTCTATGTCACGCCCGATAACGAAAAAAACCATCATGAGTCTCACTTACGACATATGCTTGGAATTTTCAGTTTCTGAAAAGTGCAAACCAAAAAGCTGAAGAGGTGCCAGATGGCGCTAGCACACGACTCAAGCAAATTTTGCAGAGCTGTTGGCTTATTGATCAAACGGTTCGCACCTGCGAAACCGCTGAATAAAGGCCCATCTAATCAATCCGGTAACCATCAGTATGATATAAACTACATATATATACTTGAGACATACATACTTACTGAAAATAGCTATTATGTATACATATATAGATATACGTATGTAATGTGTGTGTATGTGTTCGTGAGTTTATGTATGTTTATAAAGGGGTTTATGGGTATTTATGTGTGAAATTATATCCTATTTCTGAGAAACAATTCTCGAACGAATCACTGCTGTTCACTCATTTTTAATCGTATAATGTCTTTAAAATGTTTTTCCTTGTACACTATATAAAAGCAGCGCTATCCAGGCTCTTAAGCGCCAATTGCTTTATGTTAAACCCAGAATCCTGGATCCCCGTTAATCAACGTTCGAGTATCGTATTACAAATTTTTGTTTTTAGAAGAAATGTCTTTTGTTGTTTATATATATATATATATATATATATATATATATATATATATATATATATATATATATATATATTATATATTATATTCATATTCGCCCGATGCGCTGCACAGGGTTTCACGTCCATCAAAAATTCGTCGGGTGACTGACAGGTGAATTTTGATGAATTTTCTTCCATAGTGAATTTTGATGAATTTTTGTCCATAGTGAATTTTGATGAATTTTATTCCATAGTGAATTTTGATGAATTTTTGTCAATAGTGAATTTTGATGAATTTTATTCCATAGTGAATTTTGATGAATTTTTTTGTCCATAGTGAATTTTGATGAATTTCATTCCATAGTGAATTTGATAAATTTTCTTCCATAGTGAATTTTGATGAATTTTTGTCCATAGTGAATTTTGTTGAATTGTCGTCCACAGTGAGTTTTATATGAATTTTCATCCATAAAGTTGAAGTATTTGACTTTTTCTTCTACTAACGCGTCTAGATATTTCCTGACGGGTGCTATCTTCTGGTCTGTGTAGCGAGAGTAGATCTACAGAAATTGGGAGGTTACATAATTCGAATATTTTCCTTTGCTGTATCTAAATGGAAATCTCTTTTGTAACGAGGTACGGAAATGGGATAGTGTTCTGCTCTTTGAGCCATAGGACGAGAGAGAACTGTATATATATATATATATATATATATATATTATATATATATATATATATATATATATATATATATATATGAATAACTTGATCACGAAGTATATAAAATGTGATGCTATGAATAAATAAAGGTTTTTTTGCCACGAAGGAAAAAAATGAAAAAGCGAGTTAGCCGAGTAATTTCGGTCCTATTCGGACCCTTTACTGAGGCATACTGATTTTACAAAGAACACCATAGTCAAAAGAAGGCTTAATATACAAACTGACACTACCAGATTAGCCATATGTGCGATTTTCACTCTACAGAGAGGAGGAAGAGTCATAGGCTAGCCACACCTTGAAGGATACCCGCAGTAAACAAGTGATTCTTCCAGAAAAACAGTACATTTTGAAAACAACACGGGAGCATTTACAATTTAATATCATGAATTTTTACACAAATTTAAAAATTTTCCCAACAAAAATTATTATTAATGAAAAGACGAAAGAAAATATAAATATATATATATATATCGAGCAAGAGAAAGAGGGAGAGAGAATATCGAACCAGAGAGAGAGAGAGAGAGAGAGAGAGAGAGAGAGAGAGGAGAGGAGAGGGGAGAGAGAGAGAGAGAGAGAGAGAGAGAGAGAGAAAGAATTAATAACTATATACATGTGGGACTAATTTATTAGTTGTTCATTTATTTTGAGGTCCTTCATAAACATCTTACAAATATATGTGTCCAAATGGTACATTCCCAGACTAAGATTTAGGTTGTTTTTATTAGTGATTTGTATAATTACCGATTCCAGTAAATTTCTTAAAACATAATCATTAGATCTAGCAATTACCGAGGTATCACCCCAATTAATACAATGAGATTTTTCACTCAGATGGATAAACAGTGCATTTGAAGTCTGGGCTGTTCTAACTGAATACATATGCTGCTTAATCCGAACACATAAATTTTTACTAAACTGACCAACGTAAAACGATGGGCAATCCTTACAAGGAATTTTGTAAATGATGTTGTTATTTGTTACGGGACTATTCTTAATTAGCATATCTTTAATGGTATTGTTATAAGAGAACACTACATTAACATTAAACGATTTAAATATTGATTTTATGGTTTCAAATCCACGAAAATAAGGTAAGCTAAGTAATTTTTAGGGATTTCTTTTTCATTAATAGCAACATTATAAAACTTTTTATGAGCTTTTTGATAACATAAATCAATTAAATGAGGTGGGTAGCAGAGATCGTTTCCTATCTTTTTTATGTATTCTATTTCTTGGTCTAGGTATTGTGGACTCGTGATACGCAAAGCGCGTTGGAACATAGAAGAAAAAATTGAAATTTTAATATTAAGATGGTGGCCAGAATAAAAATGTACATATGTTAAATTATTTGTGGGTTTTCTATAAATACTGAATTTGCGTTGGAAAGATTCTCTATGTATTAATACATCTAGGAAAGGGATGACATTGTTATTTTCAATTTACAGTGCAATTTTATGGATTTTTATGGATGGCACTAAATTATTCAATTTAGACAGTAAATCATTTACATCGATACCACCTGGTAAGACTACTAGATACCATCGACATATCGGTACCATTTTAAGGGGATAAGTGTGATATTCGGGAGGTGTTGTCTCTAAAAAAATTCCATATATAAGTTTGAAAGGAGAGATGATAAAGGGTTACCCATGGCCATACCAAATATTTGTTCTCCATTAAAAATAAATCTGCAATCACAAATACATAACTTAATTAAGGAAATTATGTGACTAACGGACATAGGCAATTCATGCAGTACAAGTTCATTACTTAAATATTCTAGCACAGAGTCAATAGGGACTTTTGTAAACAAAGAACATACATCAAAACTGACAAAAATATCGCTAGGGTTTAGTACAATGTTATTTAATTTTTCCACAAGATCAAGAGAATTCCGGATGTGTGAATTAGATACAGTTCCTAGTAGCGGGGATAACAGTTTAGTAAGATATTTAGATAGTTTATAAGTAATTGATCCTACAGTACTAATAATTGGGCGCATAGGTTTGTTTTTCTTATGAGTTTTGACTAGGCCATATAAATAAGGTAATGAGGGACACTTTACACTTAACTGACACAAAAGTTCTTTTTTATCTTTAAGAATTTGTTTGATATTGATATTAAAGTTTTTTATTACTTGGTCCAACGGATTTTTTGCGAGTTTTTTGTAAGCTATTTCATCCTCTAGTAAAGTATGCATGCGTGATATGTAGTCAGTTTTGTCAAGAACCACTAAACTATTGGATTTATCAGCCTTGGTAATGTGTAAGCTATTATCATTCTTCAATTCTTTTAAACTTTTTCTGTAGCGAGCGGGGAAGTTATCTTCATGGTAGGCATGCGTAGCACTATATGTCATGCCTTTGATAATGTCTAAATGATTTTGTGGTAGGTCACAGTATTTTTCAAACTTATATAGAGATGTCGCTATTGATAAAGCTGAGGGTTTGTTACAAATGAAGAAAGACAGCCCAAAGCCTAATGCGCGCACTGCATTATCACTTATTTGTTTGCTCGATAAATTCACCACACAATCACTTCTAGCTGTCTTTCTTCATTTGTAACAAACCCTCAGCTTTATCAATAGCGACATCTAGGCATTTACACAAGTAATAACAGCACTTCATGTAAGCTGGAGATTATTTAGAAACTATATTTTCTTTCATAAAAGTTAAAAGCTTTCCAGGACTAACTGTCCTCATCGTCTGGTAGCTGTACAATGACTGGCACGCATTCCAGTAGTATTTATTTACGTCTGGAGGAGTAGTTAAAAAACCATTATTCCAGTTTTGTGTGCTGGCTATCCTAAATCCTTTAATTAACCTCCATCTCCTTTGTAGCCCTGGTGCTTAATTAAAGGGCTTATGAAAACCAGCACACAAAATAGGAACAACAAGGGATTTAGCTCCCTCCCCCAGACTCGCATAAATACAGCTGGAACACGTTGCTAGTCCTTTTCTGGCTACCGGACGCTGAGGGCAGTCAGTCCTTCAAATCCTGTAACTTGTTCTGAATAAATACCTATTCTAAATACCATCCTCTTCAAATGAGGTCCTGGTATTGATCATACACACACACATACATATATTATACTGTCTGTGTGTTTAGTTGCATCATCACAATTCACTCTGTCTGTCATCCCTGCCTTCACCTTTGCCTGGACCTTGTTCTTTTCCGTTAGTGTGTTAGTGATGTATATAAGTGCCAAAACACAACCTTATTAAACCATATATCACATTTGTATCTAATTTAATTAAATTCAGCTTATACATTTCTCTAAGCAACAATTCAAAGGCTGGAAACTTCGTGTCTCTGACTCTCATATCCTTTAATATCATGATAATCTCGTGTTTACAACGAGAAGTGTTCTGCAAATATACCCGTGTCGCAATGTACTGTGATCGTGGCGTGTATTTATTTCATCTGAACCTAGCGTAAAGAGACTTACAAAAATACGAGGTTGATAAGTCAGTGAATATTACTATTAATAATCAGCAGGCGAGGTCACTCATTCGCAGATTAAACGAGTGCAGACACGATCACAGATTAATATCGAACTGTAATGAATGAAATAAGAAAACATGTTCGAGGACTAGAATGTAACTGACTAAAAGTTTCGATAAATCACCTAATTATCTTCAAACGTAAAGTTTCGAAGCTCTTAATAATGCTGTATTTCACAAGCCGCTCTGTTTCGAAAAAGTTTCTGATTTAAACTTTAATTCGTTACCCCATCATTTCTCGGAAAAGTATGTGACTCTGTTCCACAATTCGTCACGTTTCGAAACAGTGCGTGAGACTTTTCACCCCACAAGCCGTGGTGTCTCGAAACAATTACTGAACAGACTTTCACCCCACAAGCCGTGTTGTCTCAAAACAATTAAGGAGACTTTCACCCCACAAGCCGCGTTGTCTCAAAACAACTACAGAGATTTTCACCCTACAAGCCGTGTTGTCGCAAAACAATTACGGAGACTTTCACCCCACATGCCGTGTTGTCTCGAAACAATTACTGAGCCAAACTTTCACCCCACAAGACGTGTTATCTCGGAACAATTACCGAGCCAAACTTTCACCCCACAAGCCTTGTTATCTCGGAACAACGAGCCAAACTTTCACCCCACAAGCCGTGTTATCTCGGAACAATTACCGAGCCAAACTTTCACCCCACAAGCCGTGTTGTCTCAAAACAATTACGGAGACTTTCACCCCAAATGTCGTGTTGTCTCGGAACAATTACCGAGCCAAACTTTCACCCCACAAGCCGTGTTGTCTCGAAACAATTACCGAGCCAAACTTTCACCCCAAGTGCCGTGTTATCTCGAAACAATTACTGAGCCAAACTTTCACCCCACAAGACGTGTTATCTCGGAACAATTACCGAGCCAAACTTTCACCCCACAAGCCTTGTTATCTCGGAACAATTACCGAGCCAAAGTTTCACTCCACAAGCCGTGTTGTCTCAAAACAATTACGGAGACTTTCACCCCAAATGCCGTGTTATCTCGAAACAATTACCGAGCCAAACTTTCACCCCACAAGCCGTGTTGTCTCGAAACAATTACCGAGCCAAACTTTCACCCCAAATGCCGTGTTATCTCGAAACAATTACCGAGCCAAACTTTCACCCCACAAGCCGTGTTGTCTCGAAACAATTACCGAGCCAAACTTTCACCCCACAAGCCTTGTTAGCTCGAAACAATTACCGAGCCAAACTTTCACCCCACAAGTCGTGTTAGCTCGAAACAGTTACCGAGCCAAACTTTCATCCCACAAGCCGTTTAGCTCAGCATTACCGTCCTTTCACCCCACAAGCCGTGTTAGCTCGAAACAATTACCGAGCCAAACTTTCACCCCACATCCGTGTTAGCTCGAAACAATTACCGTGCCAAACTTTCACACCACAAGCCTTGGTTATCTCGGAAAACAGGTTACCGAGCCAAAACTGTAACCCCCCAAACAAAGTCCGTGTTATCTCGAAACAATTACCGAGCCAAACTCTCACCCCACAAACCTTGATGTATCGAACCAGATTGTGTATCATATTCAATTTCTAGAACCCGTTCTTTCATTATCGTTTACTCTTCAATCTGGGAAAATGTGTGAGCAGTACGACCAGAATCCTCTCCATTTATTTAAAAGATATTTTTATAGTCACGGTCACTCCCATCAGTTGAACTCTGAAGGCTTTATATAACAATTCCCTGTTCCCCTCTCCACCTCGATCTCTATTTCAGTGTTATTGAGCGATGCCCTCTCGCCTCTCGCCACCTCTTCAGCATTTACGACTACCAATAGTTTTCAGCTGAACAACACTTACACGTCCCTTGGTTACACACACACACGGATGCTGCAGCCATTTACAAAGTGGAGTATCCAGTGACAAGCCAACTTGCTTTTTTTAACGCCCTCGGGAAACTATTGCACAATAGTAAGTTAAATGAACGTTATCCAATCGATGCTCATTGTCTCAGAAGGCTTTTTCGCCTTATGTATTCGGTTAGTCATACATTTCAGAAATCCTCATTTCAAGCAATCACTTCCTGGGGGAATAAACCAAAATGGAGCGTGTGGGAAAAAGGGTAAGCTGAAAATTGCATAACGAACCGTGTTCTGTATACGTGAAGGGAAAAGTAATATTATACACGGACTTCCCAGGCTGTATCAGTGAT
>NC_087213.1:14414788-14439788 GCF_015104395.2 Macrobrachium nipponense | reverse complement strand
AGGCGCCTGTAAATGGTCTTCGTATATGCCAGTGTTAATAAATACCCTCGCGGATCAATCCAGACACCTGAATTAAATACACGAATACGGACTCTCTCACACATGAATTCAATCCAGACACCTGAATTAAATATACGAATACTGACTCTCTCACACACGAATTCAATCCAGACACCTGAATTAAATACACGAATACTGACTCTCACACATGAATTCAATCCAGACACCTGAATTAAATACACGAATACTGACTCTCACACATGAATTCAATCCAGACACCTGAATTAAATACACGAATACTGACTCTCTCACACGTGAATTCAATCCAGACACCTGAATTAAATACACGAATACTGACTCTCTCACACATGAATTCAATACAGCTATACATATGAAGTGATTGAATGGCACATCTAAGTTTTTGCGCGAATGCATTTACTTCAGTTAGATATGAGCTCAATACGCAACAGTGGAATTCGTCAATACATAAATGAGCCTCGCGAATGTCTATTGAAGACTACACTTTGTGACATCACCCATAAATTGGAAACTTCTTCATGAACTAAGTTTCAAAATCAGCCCCTGTTGCGTAACTCATAAACTAATAACTCTGCAGCCTTGGCTTTGTAGTTTTGGCTCACAAACAGAAAGCTTCCAAGTCTGACCTATGGAGTTTGCCTTGATGCATAAATTGAAAAGTTCAGTGCATCTGCCGTGTAGCTTGGGTCATCAGATGATAGCTCCAGAGCCTAGCTTGTATGTCGTTTGTTTCACAGCCCAATCTGAATGAACGTAAATTCATTCCTTGAACCAGAGCGTTTATACCGGTAGGTTATAAAGAAGCAACATCCTTTATCATGATGTTAGATAATGTAGGCTTAATGCTGTTGTTGACTGTAGCAAACAAACGCTGGTAATGTGAATCTCTTGTAAAATGGTTATCTATTGTTTATACATCGTTCGTAAAATCTTTTTAATTTCTGACTGGTAATGATACACATACATCACTGCCTCAGAATTCAAAATATGAGAATTCCATTCGCAACCGACTTCTGCAGCTAGCAGTCATTTAGATATCTGAAGATTTATATGAGCTGTCCCGTAACAATACGAATATTAAGTGTCAAACGATGTAGCGTACATTCACCGCTGTAATGTAACACATGGCGACTGAATATCCATAGATGTCAGCTATCGCATGTTTACCCTTTGTCTGATATCTTGCAGTCCAACACATGAGGTATTACATGTCGCAGACAGTGCCATTCCTCTCTCTCTCTCTCTCTCTCTCTCTCTCTCTCTCTCTCTCTCTCTCTCTCTCTCTCTGATTCCTGATACCTTATTGCAATGGATACTTCAGGCCGTAAATAAACGGCGGGGAAGATAACAAAGCAAATTTTGGCTTCTGCTCAATTCTTCCGTCTCTCTGAGTTACGCCAACGCCTTTTTTCCCTAAGGTATCTATCGTCCTATTAGGGATATGAAACCTGCCATATGCATCAGGGAGACGACGTCCGCGTGACAATTTTCGCGAGGAAATTTGTTCCATATTTATTCTCTCAACCGAGGAATGATACCAGAGGCTCGTCTCTGTACATATACATTTTGCATATATTACCTTCGTGTGGTTGGGGGAGGTTTTTGGGACGCCGGGGGGGGGAGCGTTTATTCTAGTTCCTTATACTAATTTATCCATTTCTTTTATGCCTCTTACGTTGAGTACCAACAGGAGTTTTCCCGCATCGTGAAAATTACGTTATATTCTCATAGAGATTATTTATTTTTATTTTATTGAAATCGAGATTGTCGATTATATATTGGGAAGTTAGCGAAGATACCAACAGTGGTGTTAATGCAAACATATCTTACTATAATGGCCGTAATGTCTATCCGTCCGTCTATCATTCAATCAGGCCTAACGGCTGGTTTGATGGCCATGAAACTTGGCAGGGTTATAGTGAGGACCTCTAAGATAGTTTATAATGGGGTTTCATCCTACCTCCCCCCTCTCCGAATGGGCTGTGGGTGAGAAGGGATTCCCTGAAACGGAGCTGATTCTACCCGTGAAACGGAGCTGGTTATACCCGTAGATTTCACTACTTTACCAATTTTCATACATAATTTCTGTATACATATGTTTGCTATTATTAGAAATACATATACAAGTGAGAAGGAGAATCGAGCAGATTCTCGAAAGCTGTCGGTGGAAATGTATTTCTGATATATATTAGCATTTACATCACTGGATATAGTAATGTGTAAATCTCAAAGCTATAATTAAATTTTTATAATGTTTACCCACTGCACACAAGTAAGATATTTTAGAAACACCAAAAGCAAATTTATATAATTTGTTTTTTCTTCATGCATGTATTTGTCAAATGAAAGGGGCTATAATTAATAATATATTTAAAATGCCATTGTGATGTGCTGTGACTTTTTTATAAGGCACAGATTCGTTGCTTTTAACTTCCCATGGAGACAAAGTCCGAAGCGATGACCTGAGAAAGCTGATAAATCATTTCTGTGGATATGTGAGTTCACGAGGGCTTGTTCAAGGTGCCTTTGAAAACTGGCTACGACCAGTTTATTGAGGCATTACCGAAGAGTGTGAGTTCGTGTGTACGTGTTCGCCTCTTCCGTTCATAATGGCATCTTTAGCCAAAACTATGGGAGACTTACAGAGAGGTCTGTGCGAGAAAGGCAGAGCCACGATGGCATGTGCCAGAAAGTTTCCTTGAACAGAGTGTGTGATTTTCCAGGCTGTAATGGGCGGTTCTAGTGAGGGGACCGAGTGTCCTAGGGGGCCGACGGTCCCATGTGGAGGGAACTATAATATCTTGGAGGAGAGATAATTGGTGTGACTAATTACTGATTAAGACATTTAATACTGGGGGGTTAACTGAGTTAGTTGTCTGTGAGACTTGAATTATTATCTTTCCATTGTTGATCTTGTAAGAACAAAAATTATTTAACTAGTAACTTACTTTGAATAAACGTATATATTTTTGTAACTCCGACTCTAATTTAATGACCTGATGGAATGGAGAGAGAGAGAGAGAGAGAGAGAGAGAGAGAGAGAGAGAGAGAGAGAGAGAGAAAGCTATGCCAGTGACCGTGTTGAGAGAGAGAGAGAGAAGGGGGGGGGGGAGAGATTGAGTGTAACCAGTTCGCCTTAACGCTCAGGTTTAACACATGCCAAATATTAAATGCTTTCAATGGAAATAGGTGTCAGCGGATAGGTAACATATTTAATGCTTGTATTTGCCAGAGCAACTTCAACTGCTACTTCCTTGTTATCTGCAGCTGTTGGAAACAATGTAATAATCTTCACAATTATAATCTCTCTCCCCCTGATGCTGACCACTTGGCATGGGTAGGGGGCTTAGGGACCAGCAGCTGGGCCGTGATGCCTGGTGGGTTTGCTTTCTCACTGGTCCTTGGGGCCCAGCTAATGTCCAACTAAATTAGTCAGAACTTTTAGTTCTTTCTGCTATTTTTTCATTCTTACTACATCCTTCTCCTTCATGTAATATTTTTTTACTAGCATTTCGAATTAATTATGTGGAATTTTCCACCTTTGCTTAAATTTACTGGACCTGGTAAACAGAAAAGATATCATAGCTGGGACTGGGTTTTATATCTGAAGCTAATTAGTGGGAACCGTGGCAGGACCATCAACTACCCGATAATGTTCGGACCTGAGTGATATCAGGCGGAACTATTTTGCAGGGCTGGACCACGGATTCCAGGGGGGTCTAGTTTTGCGGATAGAACTCTCGGCATTCTGTTCGGTTTGCCCACAATGTGATTAGAGTGGGGATGATTGTATTCTGGTAATGCTCTCAGTCCTATCAAGCGGGTTGGGCTTACACTTGGGCCACTCTAATCATGTTGTGCCATCCCCTGTGGGGTCGGGTAGGGACGTGGGCATTTGGGAGTCAGTTCTCACTTGTCCCATTAGTGGAAGAATAAACTGCATGAAAGGCTGATAATATCTTTTTAAGGTTTTCAGGTTTATTTATCTTTTTTTTACCAATACTTTGATCTTTATGAATAATACGAATAAAGTTTCAAGTACCCCTGGACCCTTTGATGGTAGTGAATCGGCACAGTTGATGACTGCAGGAACCTCCACTGGCAACCTTCCTCTGGAAAAATCACTCAAACCTTCAAGTGTAATTACACTGAAACCCTATGCTCCAGTACGGAGTAAAGGGAAATTTAGTAAAAATATAGTTACAGAAATAGGACCCGGAATGTTTGAAAACTCATATGATAAATATTTGACTTTTAATTTGGAAGACTCTGATTGTGACATTTTTAATGTATATAGAGATATTGTCGGGTGTTGTGGCCGAGAGCCTAAGATTTCTTCTGAGGGGCGAGGAAAGCTGACAGTGGAATCTGCCTCGGCAAAAGCAAGTGACAAGCTAAAAACGTTATCTCACCTTGGAGGAGTTAAAGTAGAGTGTGCAGTACATGCTTTTTAGAATTACTCCAAGGGCATGATATATGCACCCTGGACTGAAAAGGAAGGCAGCCATAAATAATCGGTCTCCTTCCAGAAAAAAGGAGCAAGTCAGTAAGTTGAAAGCTCTATAAAGAGACTCTAATTTAACAGCCTCTAAAGGAAAGTAAATTCATTAATTTTCTACAGTGGAACTGTCAAGGATTAAGAGCTAAATGGGAAGAATTAAGGCTGCTCATATCAGAAGTGTCTCCTGTTTGTATAGCTCTGCAGGAGACAATGATTGGTAATAATATGTGCCCCAGCCCACGAGAGTATACATCCTATCACTCTACCTATAATTTGAATATTGGAAGCCATGGCGGTGTCGCTTTGTATGTTCGAAATGACACCCCACAAAATCCTATTAGTATCCAATCAGCATTGCAAGTGATAGGTGTGCAGATCCATTTGCAAAGAAAATATGCAGTATGCTCTCTTTATCTACCACCTAATGAAGCCTTCCATATCAATGAATTTAAATATCTTATACAACAGTTACCACGCCCTTTTGTTATTTTGGGAGATATGAATAGCAGAAGTCCTCTTTGGGGTGACATCATCACCAATCAAAGAGGAAGGTGCATAGGTTCCATCATAGAAGATGAAAATGTAGGGATCCTCAACTCTGGGGAGTCTACGCATTTTCATGTTCAAACAGGCACGTTATCAGCAATTGATTTATCTATATGTAGTGATGACTGTCTTATTGACTTTAATGGGAAAGCTATAAATGATAGATTTACCAGCGACCATTTTCCAATAGTGGTGAGTGTAGCATCAAGTCCTCCATCTTCAAGGCTACCCAAATGGAACATTGGTAAAGCTGATTGGTCAACATTCCAGGAGCACAGCTCAATAGATGACTCTGCTGATGACTTTCCCTGTGTAGATGACGCTCTTGACTTTTTGAATAATAATGTTTGCAGCTGGTCTTCAATCTATACCTAGGACTTCGGGCAAATTTGTCCGCCGACCAGTTCCCTGGTGGACTCGTAAATGCCAGGAAACTCATAGAACTATGAGATCTGCCTTCACCAGATACCGCAGACGAAAATGTGAGTATTATCGTGTTGAATTTCGAAAAGCGAGAGCTCATTTTCGCATGGAAATCAAAAAAGCACGAAAAGAATCTTGGACAATATTCATATCTTCACTAAATTCGAAAACTCCTCTGACTCTAGTTTGGAAGAGAGTTAGAAAAATAGCGGGCAAGTTCACTTCTTGTCAACCTCCAGTTATCAAGATCAATGGTTGCGAGGTAGCAGATCACCAGTTAGTGGCAAATGAGTTTGCTAATCATTTTGCTATTCAGCTCAAAGACGGATAATGGAACAGGTCGAAATTGATTTTAATACTTTAAGGCATGAGCAATACAATGCTCCTTTTACTATGAGAGAATTTGAATCACCCTTGAATAAATGTAATGAATCATCTCCTGGACTGGATGATATAACATATTCAGTGATTAAGCATACCCCTGAAAATACCAGACTTTTCATATTAAGCCTAATTAACAGAATTTACCGAGAACATATCTTCCCCAAGCTTTGGGAGAAGTTAAAATTACTGCCATTTGTGAAACCTGGAAAAGATCCATTCAAGACAGAAAGTTATCGTCCTGTTGCATTGACATCTCGTCTGTGTAAGATCATGGAAAAAATGGTGAACACACGATTGATGTGGTACTTGGAAAGAGGTAAATATCTGTCGCCTACTCAGTGTGGTTTTCGGAGTATGCACTCCACAACTGATGTATTGGTACGAATGGAATCTTCATGTGAAGCTTTTGCCAACAAGCAGCATCACATCACTGTTTTCTTTGATCTAGAGAAGGCTTATGATACAACATGGAGATATGGCATTTTGAGGGTCCTTTATGAATGTAACCTAAGAGGCAATTTGCCCCTCTTTATTAAGGCTTTTTTAAAAAAAAATAGGCTATTTCAGGTTCAGGTTGGAGTAACATTGTCAGATGTGTTCAATCAAGAAGAAGGAGTACCACAAGGAAGTGTTTTAAGTGTAACCTTGTTCGTCTTGGTAATCAATGGGGTTCTAAAATAATTCCCCCAGATATAACATATACCCTTTTTGTTGATGACCTATCGATTTCTTTCGCAGCATCAAGGATGACAGTGGCTGAACGCTGTCTGCAGCTCTGCATTGATAATATAGTAAAAGTGGGCTGAGGTTAATGGTTTTAGATTTTCTGCCTGTAAAACGGTAACTATACACTTTTGTCGTATAAGGGGAATCCACCCTGTTCCAGATCTGTTTATTCATAGACAGAGAATTCCATGTGTTGGTGAAACAAGGTTTCTTGGCTTGATTTTTGATAGCAAGCTGACCTGGATTCCACATCTGAAATATATTAAGGCAAAATGCTTGAAAGCAATGAATTTGCTGAAAGTCGTTTCTCACACTTCATGGGGTGCAGACCGAACTCAGATGTTGAGATTATATATGGGTGTGAGGTGTACACTTCTGCGAAGCCAAATAGCCTTAAAATGCTCAACTCAATTCATCATGGAGGAATACGGTTGTGTACTGGAGCATTTAAATCATCTCCCACCGAAAGCATGCTTGTAGATGCTGATGAGGTGCCACTGGATCTTCATTATAAGCGACTGCTGGTTCGCAGCTGGTTTCCAGAGGCTACCTAAGTCTTTAACCAGCATTTGTATGAGAAATGAAAGGCATTGGCAGTTTTATGAAAGTCATCCCACGCAACCTCATCCATTTGCTTTTTGAGTAAATTTTATTGTCCGTGAATTAAATATGCCAAGAATCGAGATTTTACCAGGAAAATATTCAGTTTGTCCCCCCTGGAACTATCCAGAGATAAAATTTTGTAGATATTTTAATTTTACCAGGACAGAATTGTCCAGTGAGGTCATACGGTCAATATTTTTAGAACACTCTTTGCAACATGATGACTCCACTGCAGTTTTCACGGATGGCTCAAAGCCAGATGCTGGCGTCGGCATTGGTGTAGCCTTTCCTGATGTAGAGAGAAGCGGCAGGTTATCATCTGTTCCATCGATTTTTACAGCAGAATTATATGGAATTTTAAAGGCTTTAAAGGAAGTTTTAATTCGGAATGAAAGTAATTTTATTATATATTGTGACTCAAGAAGTGTTCTTCAGTCGCTGGAATCTTTTAACCCTTTAAACCCTCTGATTTTAGATATATTGGAAAGGTTGCTTTTACTAAAAAGAAGAGGGAAAGAAATATAAAGTTCTGTTGGGTTCCTTCCCATGTTGTGGTGGCTGGGAATGAGAAAGCTGACCAACTTGCAAAGTCTGATGTCAGCTCCCCAGAACCCACAAGATGCCTACTACCATAACGGGATTTGTATCCTCTAGTAGGTCAGAGAATTAAAAAATGTTGGCAGTCCCAGTGGGAGGATATTTTAAATAATCAAAAAATGCGTAGTATCACATCATCAGTGTCTCCTTGGTCATATCCGTATATGCCAAGGAGACAGGAAACGATGTTGTGTAGATTGAGGATTGGACATACAGGACTCACTCATGGGTTCTTGAGGTCTCGTGAAAATCCTCCGTTTTGCGAGAACTGTACTGTGCCCTTGACTGTGAGACATTTGCTGATTGAATGTCCCAGACTTGGGAATTTGAGACATAGGTTCCTGTCTTGGGGATGTGATAGAGGAGGTAATTTTATCCTATCTACAATTGTTGGAAAGGATTGTAATATAGAGCAGTTATATATCTTAATGAGGGAGGCTGGCCTCCTCAAAAAATTTAGACTATATAATAGAATATCTATGTAAGAGTTTATATATTTGAACAAATTTATTCATATAAATATATCTTTAGATTTTTTATATAAAATTAATTTTAGATTTAATTCTACCTTTTATCTAAATTCATTTCGGTGTCAATAACCGAGATGTTGTGACACCAGTTTTTAACAGACATAAATCAATCTCTCTCTCTCTCTCTCTCTCTCTCTCTCTCTCTCTCTCTCTCTCTCTCTCTCTCTCTCTCTCTCAGTACATACATAAATATGTCTTCAAATAATGTAAACGCTAAGCTGTGTATATATGTGCGTGCATACATTTATATATATGTGTGTGTGTGTCCATATATATATATATATATATATATATATATATATATATATATATATATATATATATATATATATATATATATATATATAGATATTATGATAACCTAAGTGGCCCCCACCCCCATGAAAGATTTCTGGATCCGCCGCTGTGTCAGCCATCTCGTTTCCTGAAATGTTTGCTTTCATTTCTTCAGTATATCAGCCTTATTCGATTCCATCCCTCGATTTATTTCAGTAACCTCATTTCCAGCCCGAAAGTGCTTTCTTTTTCCACCCCGAAATTTTCATCTCCGAAACGGCATCACTTCGAAGCGTCTCCGCATCAGTGATCTTTTTCTCTCACAGTTTTCAGTCTATCATCGCCTCCATCTGTCATGCCATAAAGTGGTTTACCAATAATTAATGTTGGTTCGATAGTCCATCCATTTCGGGTTCCAGTCTGGAACTGCTTATAAACCCTGGGTTTCGTTGTCTTCCGCAAGCCGTCTGGCGGATGATAAAATGTTGGTTTTCATTTGTTTCAACTTACATTATTTCCACCAAGCACAGTTTGTCTCTCTAAGTCTTTCCTTCATGTCTTTAGGTTAATTTTTTTCGGAAAAAATAACCTCCTTCCTGTCTCCAAACAATATTTTTCCAATACTATTTTTAACAGGAATGGTATTGCTCTCATTTTTATTATTTTAGTTATGTTTTCTATTATTTTTTAGCCATTTTATTGTTTTGTTAGCCTTTCTATTATTTTTGTTACCCTTAAAAAAATAATAGAAATAAAGGAAATACCATTCCTGGTAAAAAATAATATTGAAAAAATAGTATTTCGTGTTCAATACTTATTTTTTACCAGGAATAGCATTTCTTTTATTTCTACTAATTTTTTAGCTATGAAAAAATTAATAGAAATGGCACTGGAAAAATATTATTTGGGAGTGAGGAAGAACGTTAGCCATAACATTGTTCCCCAGTGCTAGGTTTTTAAAAGATTTTTTTTATAAGTGTTTCATAAACATTCCTGCTCCCCACTCCTGGTATTAGTTCTTTTTATTCGGTATCATATCATAAATATACTTTGAATTATATATTTCATTAACGAAAGATGTAAGGTGTATTCATGAAATTAAATCTCAAGAATGTGCGTATGTAGTACATAGTACATGAAGTATAGTTTATTAACTGAGCCGACTCATCAATCAGATTAAGATTTTTTTTTTTCACAAACGTTGATGAGCGACCAAGAACCATTTTAGGTTTTTACAAATAGACAGACTTTGTAAAAAAGAAAAACAAAGAAAAGGAAAAGCCAGATGAAATCAGTGAAGACCTCCTGGAATTATGTTTTCTTTTTTTCTCTCTCCTTTATCTGGTAATCAAGACAAACATTTTCGTAACGTTTTTTCCGTCTGCATTTTAAGTAGCCCTCCACTTGAAAAGCAATTAGTGGGATTGAAAAGAGAGCGTCTTTTTCCCTCTTAATCTTTGTCTGTTGGTTTTTCTTCTCTCTCTCTCTCTCTCTCTCTCTCTCTCTCTCTCTCTCTCTCAGGGAGTTATCAGCTGTTCTCAGTTGCATTCGTTATCCCAGCCCTTTGTAGCAGCAAACCAAATTCCATTCCAAGAGGTAATTGGAAGTGGAGGTAATCACTGAAAACAAAAGCTCGCCAGCTTCTTCCTGTGTTTTCAACCTTTGATATGACGCAAATTACGTTCCTCGTAATTTCCCCATTACCATTCTGTTCCCCCTGTCAGGTGCAGGAGCCGATGATACATCCCTCCGCAGCATAATCGCTTATCACGTGCGAATAAACCGCGAAAGCGCTCGCGAGCGGCCACCGTGCGTGCGAATATTAAATCTCCGCGCGGTGGAATTGAATCGAGCCACATATAAATCCGCTACTGGAATATTATCATATTTTTGCTCGCATGAGTTTGGTTCCTGATATGTGTTAGTTGACGCAAAGGAAATTGAAAATTATTTAGAATGTAACGAATGTCTATCAATTCATTCGGGTCCAGTGGGTACTGCCTTTTTTTTTTTTTTTTTTTTTTTTTTTTTTTTTTTACCGAGTTAGAATTTTCCGCTGCCGAAACCATAGTGAATCACACAAGAGGTCAGTACGTAAAAAGAGGAAAAATCTCGGTTTCTTACACCATATGGCTTCTTTATAATGGATGTAGGTGGCGCTGAGTTCAAGTCAGAAGTCAACAAACCTGCGGTCTATACCCAGGGAAACTACGCAGTTCCTGGGCTATTTGTGGCATGCGGGTTTCTTCACGCCGAGTATAAAGTGCTCTAGATTAAGAAAAGTGAAGTCAGTGAACTGGTGCAGTGAAATCTTTATAATTAATTAGGGTATTGAATTACTGCACCGGGGAAACACGTCCTTAGCAACGAAGATGAATCTTGACTCTGCAGATGCGATACAGGAATTAGCTCCACCAGAAATAAATCGAATGACCAATCCTCAATTAAAGAGAGCTCTCATCACGTTAGTAACATCTCAACGAGAAAATCACCAAAGCGGAGATGATACTATCTTTGCCGTTTTGTTGCAGGAGATGAAGAAGCTCAGGGAAGAATTTGAAAAAAATCGGGAACTGAAAAAAGAAGTAGCATATCTATCAGGCAAGCTCGATGACGCATTTACAATCATCCACAATCAACAACTGTTCATAGAGTCCATGGATGGAAAGGAGAGGAAATGCAATCTGGTGTTAACTGGTGTAAAGGAAGAAGACAGTTCTGAATTAGCGGATGAGGACAAGGTAAAGGAGACATTAGAAGCAGCTGGATATTCGGAGCCATTCAGCAGGGAAGAATGGGAGATACTTCGTTTAGGGCAACCAAATGAGAGGGAAAAGAGAACCATTCACCTTAGGGTAAGGGATCAGAAACAACGGGATTCCATTATTGCAGCAGCAAAGAATTTTTGAAGAATGCAAGAGAGACCTTCTCAAAAGTGTACATTAAAAAGGATTTACACCCATGCATTAGAAAAGAATTTGCCCGCCTCAGGGAGAGAGAAAGTAAAGAGAGAGATAAAGCTGTCAACGCTGCCACTGTTGTAACTTACGATAGGAAAAATCGTGTCTTGCTTCGGGACGGTCTGGTTATTGATAGATTTAGTCCTCGTTTTTTTCTGAGTGGTAGACAAAATATGACTGAATTGAAAATTTGCTCTTGAAATATTGCAGGTTTGAAGGACAAATTGGAGGATCAACACATTGTGAATTTTGTAATGGAATTTGATCTCATGTTTATTCAAGAATCAAAGCAGTATTTTAATTTAAATGTACCTGGGTTTGACGTTTAGGAATTGTGATGTTATTAAAGAAGTACTTGACAAACAACGTGCTAAATGTAAATACTGATGACGAAAGTCAAATATGGCTAACGATGGCTTGGTGGCCGAGTTTTCAATTTGGCGGAATTTACATACCACCGGAAGACTCGCCCTACTACAACCCAGTTCTGCATGGGAAACTGGCTGCTTATACCCTTTTCCCGGGTAACACTATCGTGTTGGGTGATTTTAACGGAAGAACAGGAATGCCCTGTATTATGGATGAAGGCGGTCGGAAGTACCAGTATTCTGAGGGGTTAGATGCAGTGACTAATAATCATGGTAGAGCCATTATTAATATTTGTAATAACACTGATTTAGTGATTGTAAATACTCTCCAGTTTCGAGATAAAAATTTTAAAGGTAATTTAACGTACAGACAAGGAAGAAGATGGGTTTTAGAAATTGACTTGTTTTTGGCTAAAAGAACTTGTTTAAGTTTAATAAAGGAACTTCATGTTCACCAGGATGTTGCAGAGTCAGATCATGCACCGATATCGGTTACTTTATTGCTGAAAAGCAGTGACACAATAGCTATTAAAGACCTTGTACGTCGATCAGTTTCCCTTAACCAATCTACTTATGCACAATGCCAGCGGAAAATTATGTAAGGAAGTCTTTAAATTATAAAGAAATCGATGTAGAGTTGTTTACAAGAACTTTACAAGATATTACCCCACCAGCTGTAGAAGATAGCAACGACTTGGAGATGGCCTTGACTTCGAGATTTGATCGTATTGCCGAGACTGCTGCGAAGTGTAAGAAGGAACAAGTATCAACAGGACATGAATGGGATAGAAATCAGTCTAAGTGGGCTAGGATTCTTATATGGAAGTCTATCAATTGGAAAGGGGATGTCGAGTCTGATGAGGGTAACCAACCTAACGGTATGACGTTTGAAAATTATTTTGAAGATTTATTGAATCCGGAAATCGTAGATAGTACGGATTATTCTAATATAGAACATGATGAGAATATACCTTATATTCCAGTTCTCGATTATCCCTTCTCCATGAGAGAACTGAAAGAAGCCTTGAATGGAGTAAACAAAAATAAAAGTTATATTGGTATTTGTCCCGGAATATTGAATTGCTTGCCTGTGAACTGGCAGTGTTCTATATTAATCTTGTTTAATATGATGTTTGTATGTATTAGTTACCCAGTTTCTTGGTGTATTAGCAAATTAGTTTTAATATTCAAGGCAGGGAATAAAATGCTTTGTGGAAATTACAGAGGCATATCAATAATGGATTCATTAGCGCGAAAATTTATGATATTTTAATTCTTAATCGTTTACGTTTGTGGTGTAATATACATAAGTGTCAAGCAGGTGCTAAAAAAAAAAGAGGAGTAATATTGAACAAATATTAGCATTACGCTTGTTGTGTGATTTTGCTAGTTTTAAGAAAGTAAAAATGTATGTTTTATTTGATGATTTTTCTAAAGCGTACGATAGAGTACCTAGGAACAAAATGATAGATGTTTTAAAAGAAAACGGATGTGGTAAGAAAATGTTAATGGCAATTAAGGTAATGTATTCATGTACAAAACACATTTTGAAGTCAGCAAGGTGCTCCAACAAGTTGTATATTATTTATTGTATACATTGACAGGCTGGTGCGTATGTTGCAGGAAGCCGTTGCTTCCAATGGATTTTTAGGAACACTAAATGTCCTCTTACTAATTAATGGATGACGCGGCCATCTTAGCTACAAGTAGAGAAATGTGCAAGAAAAAGTTAAAAGTATTATGTGAATTTTGTGCTGATTACGGAATGGTTATTAATGAGTCAAAAACTAATTTTTTTGTGATAGATAATGATGATGATGATCAATCAGACTTACATGTAGAAAGTATTATTGTAAGATACACTCAGAGATATCTTTACCTTGGAGCGTGGTTCGTGGATAGTGGCAACTTGGGTGATGTCATTAGTCTGCACGAGAGCCGTAGCGAGGCAGTAGTAAGATCAACACTGTTATATAGCTGTGAATCCTGGACAACTAATAATATTAAAGGCGTAGAAAAACAGTATTATAAGTTAGTCAAAGTTTTGCTTGGTGTTCGACAGAACACGAGTATTAAATTATGTATGATGGAGGGAGGCATTCTGCCCGTATAGGATGTCATGATAAGAAAACAGAAATCCTTTTTGGTGTCCAAGAGAGAAAATATAGATGAAGAATTGCCATTCAATTACGTCTTTGATTTGTGCAGAGACAACGGAACTCCGGGTTATAGGATTTTAGCAAACATATTAGAACAAAATGAGGAGCAAAATTCGTTGGAAATGTTTGCACATGAAGTACGTGCGAGAGCTGAAAATACAACGACATTCAATACATATGTATCTGAGTTAAACTCTTCCCTGAGTGTACATATGGTTTATTCTACTGCCCAGTATGTCCCAGATTTCTGCCGAGTGTCATTCACACGCTTGCGTCTGATGTCTCATAATCTGAAAGTGGAGATAGGTAGATGGAGCAGAATCCCGACCTATGCAAGAACTTGCCATTGTGATAATAGTAGTGTACAATCAGAAAGTCATGTACTTATTTCTTGTCCCTTATCTGGCGGTTGCCGTACAAGATTTAATAGTTTGAACTTTGCAAGTGTGGCTTATTTGATGGATGTGGAGCCTGATTTAGTTGCTGATTTATGTAGGCATATTCATGATGTACTGGGATTATATCAGTGAAGTGTTCACCTACCATTTATAGGTTTAATGTTTTGTTTTGGACAAAATATGTATATGGTGTGTGTACATATGTAAGTGTGTAAAACTGTTTTGTTCTCAATGATTTTTGTAATTAAAATAATGTACTCTTGCATAAATTTGTTAGTGCATAACGTATTGTATGTTTTGTCAATAAACTAACTAACTAACTAGAGTCCTTATTTAGGAAAATCCTTTTTTTCCTCGTTTACAGACCCTTCAAAATGTAACCCATTCATGGTGAAGGATTGTAGTTTTTCAAGTTCTTCATCCGCTGGGTTTTTTTTTATTTACTTTTGGTTTCTTATTTGTATTTATATATAAAGATGCCTTACATTTTTGTCTCTGTAGGCTAAACATGTCAGAGGTTGGCCTGTGGACTTGGCTCATTAAAGGAGAGCTCGAGATTTGAACCTGTGTAACTTGACCCGTAAATCGAGAATTTTTAGGAGGTTGGCTCGTATATTACGAGCTTCAAAGATTAAGCAGCGTAGCTTGGCTAATGAATGTAAAGCTTCAGAGCCAAATTGCGTAGCCTAGATAAAAAAAAATTTAAGCTTGGGAAACCAACTGCTTAGTTCGGGTCATAGATTTAAGAGTTTTAAAGTGGTATCACTTGGATCATAAATTGAGAGTTCCTTAGCTTAGCTGGCGTAGCCTGGTTATAAATTTATAATGTATATTTATATTATACTACATGTATATTTACCTCAATAAAGTGAATCGTATCCCAACGCATGATTACTAAATGCTAATATTATCGAACTGTCTCGTGTTTTTCCTTTCTCTTAATACCCTTTTGTAGTTCAAGATATGAGTTATTCCATGTCACCGACGCCGCATAAATAAGCAACGCCTTTCCTCCTCCTCTCTCTCTCTCTCTCTCTCTCTCTCTCTCTCTCTCTCTCTCTCTGATCTCATTCCTGATACCTTATTGCAATGGATACTTCAGGCCGTAAATAAACGGCGGGGAAGATAACAAAGCAAATTTTGGCTTCTGCTCAATTCTTCCGTCTCTCTGAGTTACGCCAACGCCTTTTTCCCCCTGAGGTATTGTCCTATTAGGGATATGAAACCTGCCATATGCATCAGGAGACGAGGAGGTCCACGTGACAATTTTTGCGAGGAAATTTCTCCATATTTATTCTCTCTCTCAACCGAGGAATGATACTGGTGGCACATGGTTCCTCTATTTCATATTTTCGTACATATCCATTATTTTTATGGCATTTATTTGGACATTTAAACGAATGTTTTCATATTACTGTACATCTATTCACAGTTATCCATCCATAATAGATATTGTAAAGATCCGTTGTTACAACTATTGTTGTGGTTGTCATAAATATATCAATGATAGCGTTTGTGTTGCGACTGATCTGTGATAATCAATTTTGCTATTATTACAAGGGAACTGCACTAATGTTCTCATATGAGGTAGTCTTAGTAGGCATATGTTCGTATTCCATAAAATTTGGCTCCGTCAACGCCATCTGAGGCTGAATGCGGATCCTGAATCGACATCGTCAGAGTTATGTGGCATCTTAGAACAAATTATGAGAGGTATATTTAAATCTTGGAAGAAAAGTGTGTTTATTTCATTGCTATATATATGCAAAAGAATTGTGGTTGACAGTTTCTCATTGCTATATGCAAGAAATTTGTGATGTACAATAACTCAGTGGTATGTGCATGAAAAGTGTGATGTAACTGACTGCTATATGAAAAAATAGTGATGTATCTGACTGGTATGTACAAGAAAAGTGTGATGTATCTGACTGCTATATGCAAGAAAAGTGTGATGTATCTGACTGGTATATGCAAAAAAAGTGATGTATCTGACTGGTGTATGCAAGAAAAGTGTGTTATATCTCACTAGTATATGCAGAAAAAGTGATGTTTCTGACTGGTATATACAAGAAAAGTGTGTTGTGTCTAACTGCTATATGCAAGAAAAGTGTAATGAACCTAACTGATATATACAAGAAAAATGTAATGAATCGCACTGATATATGCACGAAAAGTGTGATGTATGCCACTGGTATATGCAAGAAAAATAATATCTCACTGGTATATGCAAGAAAAGTGTGATGATAGCTCATGGCTGTATACCTCAGTTATTTTTTTGTCGTTTGTGAGAACTTATAGCCTAATACTACTGTTGATACTAATGCTACTAACTGTACCTTCAACCACGCAATCTAAATTGCAACGCCCTACTCTCACTTTCCTGCCACTACGGCCTTCTACATTTACCGATGTCTACCTTCTCCGCCTATTTTTCATAGCCACATCAGACGCAATCACCATTAGTCCTTTTCAGTCTTGCACCCCTTTCCCTTTCGTCTTTGCCATTCAGAATATCAAAGCATACAGGCTCCCCTCATTAGCATATCCACCACTGGACCTTAATTTTCCTTTTATCCACTCCCAGACCACGAATGTTCAAAGCCTCTAGACCTTCCTGATTTGGATAAAGATGTAGCCTCTCTCTCTCTCTCTCTCTCTCTCTCTCTCTCTCTCTCTCTCTCTCTCTCTCTCTCTCTCCCTGCGCCACCAGGAGTTGTAAACAGCAACAGTTTGAAAGATTTTAAAAGAAAGCTAGACAAAATCATTGGGACACTGTGAATGCGCAGTAAATCCTGCTCCTCGGATGGACTAATAAGTCTTTGAGACATCCCAATCCTTGTAACACACACACTCTCTCTCTCTCTCTCTCTCTCTCTCTCTCTCTACACACATTTACCTGTTAATGTGCATCCTCGACACTGTAAATAAGAAAAAAAAAAGTTGAATATTTGCTCAGGATTCAGGATCAAAGGATTCTCTCTCTCTCTCTCTCTCTCTCTCTCTCTCTCTCTCTCTCTCTCTCTCTCTCTCTCTCTCCTCAAATATTTTGTCAGGTTCTCTCCTTAACATTGACTACAAAAGAAAACGATAAATGGCACTGATTCAGTATTTGCTTGCTCAGAATTTGTGCTGAGAAGACGATGTATGTGTCTCCTTTTGGCACTGTGCCTTGTTTGAATAATTGGAGATTCCAGCTGTCGGAATAAATCAACGAATGACCGATGTCCTAATTCGCTTTGTAGGAATCTCCCCATTGTTTGTTTTGGCTGACCATTGATCGTGTTAAACGTACATTACACCTGTGATTACGAATAGTTTATATTTAACTTTTTTATTCCAAGAATTGTATTGCCATTGTGTGTTAAAGCTGATTTTTTCTTTATTGGGAGTCAGCCCTTAAGGTCATAGGAATTAACTAAAATATTCACAGTGGTGTATGTATGTATGTGTTAGCAGTTTTAGAGGGATTATATGAAATCCTAATTCTGTTAGTGATGCTCATGTCTGTATTGCAGTCAAGAAATGGTTTCTAAACGTGACGAAGATTAGTTCAAATTCATGATGACTTAGGTCACGCATCGAGGTTGCGCTCCAGTCTTGTGGATCAAAAATCAAAATCAGTTCATTGTATTGACGCTCGAATGTCAATACAATCAGCATCAGTGACGGAAAACATTGTTCGTACTTCGTGATGAGTACGAAATCTATCTCGTTCCATCCGTTATACAAAAGGAGGAGGAGAGTACCGTCTGAATGACTTTTTGTTGTGTCTGTCCATTGTTATCTGTATGTTACCTCGTTGGACTTTTTTCTGCTAGAATTAATCTAGACCCTGTTTTCAGTCGTATTAAGAAAAAAGGTGTACATATAATATCATTAACACCTAGTCATTGGATATAAAGTACTCATAAACTATCATCCTGATCCAGTTAAAGAGCCAGCAAACTAATCCGATAAATTTTACGAACCCTTTATAAATCTACCGACTTTTTTTTCTGTCATTTAATCATCACTGTAGGTACCCATTAAACGCTTTTGTTTCGCGTCAGGAAAAATAACGCAGGCCTGCCATGTAATTAGGCGATTGATTTAATGATGATACTCTTGACACAGCACCGACAATTTCCGAAATGGATTCGTTTCTTCGTATTCCCGAGGAACTTCGGGTAATAATGTCAATTCAACGCGCCAATTCCTTCCCTCTCATGTTCATAATAGTTTTGATATTATGAGTATTGGCCGATGTACTGCAGTTGATTTGCACCGTAAACAAATTTGAAATATACTTTTTCGTATGCGTGCGTTATAGGCGGCTATTGTGGTGAGAGAAATGAGAGACACTCAGCCTTATGCTTGGAAAATCATCGTTGACAGAACAATAAACGTTCTAAAAACAACACCTAAAATTCAGAATTTCATTCTGAAAGTCGAGCTCTCTTTAAAAAAAAAAATCGGAAATGATCTAGAAGCTCTGCTAATATGCGAAGAACGCACAACTAATTTCATGAAACAAGTGCAAACAATAAACATTCTTTTATCTGAAGTAGAATAAGGAATCCCAGATAAACTCATTAATCCTGACTAATTCGCTCTGATTTGAGTTCACAATGAGTCAATTACCATGTAATAGCCATCGGCACGATTAAATAAACGCAGGGATTAGTCTCCTGGTAGGCCAGTAATCAAGTTTAATTAGCGTTTGGCAAATGCAAGTTGGCGTCGCAGCAACAGAGGTCACCATCACTGGTGTTGGAGAATGCGGTTGTTTTGTTTATTCGTGTCTGTGTAAGAAAATGGTATTGGAAGATCTTATCCTCTTGGGTCACTGATTTGATTTGATGAAACTTACTCTAACCTATACTGTTTTTTTTTTCATCTGTCCATCCTCCTGTGGTGTTTTTGTATGGTAACACTGCGTCCCGGGCTTTATACAGTTACATTCAGCTTACATTCAACGATTATAATAATATCCTATTTCGAATATTAACGGTGTAATTCGCATACAGTTAATTATTAAAACACTTTTCAGTTGCAATTGTACACCCAGATATCCTTTTATTTACCTAAAACTTACAAATAGCGTAACTATCTAAAGCCCGGGACGCAGTGTTACCATACAAACACACCACAGGCGGATGGACAGATGAAAAAAACAGAGTATAGACATAGAACGTAGGATTTTCGGTCATTCAGTGCTATTAGCGAAAAGAGGGAGTGGGAATGCTTGCACAGAAAGATTAAAGAGATCTTAAAAAATCAAGAAGATAAATTACACCAGGTAGAGAGGTTAGACATCATGAGTAAATAAAGGAACCAGGAATGGAGCTAAAGTGAAAGGCAAAAAAGTGGACGCAGCCAGGGGTCGAAGGGACACCACAAACACCCTTAAGTAATGCATACCCTACCCCCTTAAGGGATCTTCATTGTTCGTGCAGATTGACCTAGCGGGGAGGCACCAGGTCTCGTAAGCGGTTATGTTGCGACATATTCTAGTTCCGGGTCCTCCAAAGCCCCGGAAATTAGGGAGGAAATTGAAAAACCTCATACTCCGTAGATCTCGGGGACTTTTAGTGAGCTTTCAGGTCACTCGGCTAACCGTTATCATAAAGTCCCTTACAGAAGAACATACTTTGTTAGAATGGAAGCGATGTGAAGATTTATTTGATAATATACTTGAAGTTTATGAAGATTGTGCGCAGTAAAATTTCGATCAAAGTATTGGTTTCAAATCAGAGTGCAAAATAAAGCCGTTTACCAAAATAATGTTTTCAGGCAAGTGTAAAGTGTATGATTGTAGTTTATGTATTTTAAGCATTATGTTTATTCAAAAATAAATTATTTACGTTTATTCTGTCAATCAGGAAGGACGTGTCTGTAAAAGGTTACATTTTTTTCATTGCTCTTATTTTTAGAATGCAATGTTAACGTAATGTTAATGAGTATAAGATAAGATATGTTTTGCGATGAGACTGCACGGTAGGTAAACTAAGTATGGCTAATTAGAGCACGAATGTTGAAATAATATGCAGTTCTCGAAAGTAAACTGTAAAAAAATACGGCAAAAGAAGCATTCCAGTTAGAGGGCAGACGGCATAAAAGATTCAGCTGTCGAAGTTGTAACTAAGCCGAGCACTTCAGGCTTAAAGACGGCTCAGTAGACCTACGGTGAATAAACAATTCGACAACAAGGGCTTTATCGCCGCGGAATGTCAGAGATAAATTATTCACTGGATGGTAATGCATCCATATGGGGGTATGAGGATGAAAATCAGTTTGCTCTCCTTCGAATTCTGTTCGTCTCTGAGTGCGTAAGTGGAATATTGGGTTGGGAAGATAGAATGTCTCTCTCTTACTCTTTGTTTAAAAGGCATCCATTTATATTGGGTTGGAAAGATAAAATGCTTCTCTCTTGCTCTTGGTTTAAAAGGCATCCATTTGTATTGGGTTGGAAAGATCGAATGCCTCTCTTTCTCTTGGTTTAAAAGGGATCCATTTGTGATTGGTTGGAAAGATAGAATGCCTCTCTCTTGCTCTTTGTTTAAAAGGGATCCATTTGTAATTGGTTGGAAAGATAGAATGCCTCTCTCTTGCTCTTGGTGTAAAAGGCATCCATTTGTATTGAGTTGGAAAGATAGAATGCCTCTCTCTTACTCTTGGTTTAAAAGGGATCCATTTGTAATTGGTTGGAAAGATAGAATGCCTCTCTCTTGCTCTTTTTTTAAAAGGGATCCATTTGTAATTGGTTTGAAAGATAGAGTGCCTCTCTCTTGCTCTTGGTGTAAAAGGCATCCATTTGTATTTGGTTGGGAAGATTGAGTGCCTCTCTCTTGCCCTTGGTTTAAAAGGCATCCAATTGTATTGAGTAGGAAAGATAGAATGCCTCTCTCTTGCTCTTGGTTTAAAAGGCATCCATTTGTATTGAGTTGGAAAGATAGAATGCCTCTCTCTTGTTCTGGATTTAAAAGGCATCCATTTGTATCGAGTTGGAAAGGTAGAATGCCTCTCTCTTGCTCTTGGTTTAAAAGGCATCCATTTGTATTGGGTTGGGGAGATTGAATGCCTCTCTCTTGCCCCTGGTTTAAAAAGCATCCATTTGCATTGAGTTAGAAAGATAGAATGCCTCTCTCTTGCTCTTGGTTTAAAAGGCATCCATTTGTATTAGGTTGGAAAGATAGAATGCCTCTCTCTTGCTCTTGGTTTAAAAGGCATCCATTTGTATTAGGTTGGAAAGATAGAATGCCTCTCTCTTGCTCTTGGTTCAAAAGGCATCCATTTGTATTGAATAGGGAAGATAAAATGCCTCTCTCTTACTCTTGGTGTAAAAGGGATCTATTTTTATTGAGTTGGAAAGATAGAATGCCCCTCTCTTGCTCTTGGTTTAAAAGGCATCCATTTGTATTGAGTTGGAAAGATAGAATTCCTCTCTCTTGTTCTGGATTTAAAAGGCATCCAATTGTATTGGGTTGGGAAGGTAGAATGCCTCTCTCTTTCTCTTGGTTTAAAAAATCATCCATTTGCATTGAGTTGGAAAGATAGAATGCCTCTCTTTTGGTCTTGTTTAAAAGGCATCCATTTGTATTGGGTTGGGAAAATTGAATGCCTCTCTCTTGCTGTTGGTTTAAAAGGCATCCATCCATTTGCATTAGGTTGGAAAGATAGAATGCCTCTCTCTTGCTCTTTGTTTAAAAGGCATCCATTTGTATTGAGTTGGAAAGTTAGTATGCCTCTCTCTTGCTTTTGGTTTAAAAGGGAACCATTTGTATTAGGTTAGGAAGATTGAATGCCTCTCTCTTGCTCTTGGTTTAAAAGATATCCATTTTTATTGGGTTTGAAAGATAGAATGCCTCTCTCTTGCTCTTGATTTAAAAGGCATTCATTTGCATTGAGTAGGAAAGATAGAATGCCTCAGTCTTGCTCTTGGTTTAAAAGGCATCCATTTGTATTGGGTTGGGAAGATAGAATGCCTCTCTCTTGCTCTTGGTTTAAAAAGCATCCATTTGTATCGAGTTGGAAAGGTAGAATGCCTCTCTCTTGCTCTTGATTTAAAAGGCATCCATTTGTATGGAGGTGGAAAGATAGAAAGCCTCTCGCTTGCTCTTGGCTTAAAAGGCATCCATTTGTATTGAGTAGGGAAGATAGAATGCCTCTTTCTTGCTCTTGGTTTAAAAAGCATCCATTTGTATTGGGTTGGGGAGATAGAATGCCTCTCTCTTGCTCTTGGTTTACAAGTTATCCATTTGTATTGAGTTTGAAAGATAGAATGCCTCTCTCTTGCTCTTGGTTTAAATGGCATCCATTTGTATTGAGTTGGGAAGATAAAATGCCTCTCTCTTACTCTTGGTTCAAAAGGGATCCATTTGTATTGAGTTGGAAAGATAGAATGCCTCTCTCTTGCTCTTGGTTTAAAAGGCATCCATTTGTATTGAGTTGGAAAGGTAGAATGCCTCTCTCTTGTTCTGGATTTAAAAGGCATCCATTTGTTTTGAGTTGGAAAGATAGAATGCCTCTCTCTTGCTCTTGGTTTAAAAGGCATCCATTTGTATGAGTAGGGAAGATAGAATACCTCTTTCTTGCTCTTGGTTTAAAATGCATCCATTTGTATTGAGTTAGGAAGATAAAATGCCTCTCTCTTACTCTTGGTTTAAAAGGGACCCATTTGTATTGAGTTGGAAAGATGAAATGCTTCACTCTTGCTCTTGGTGTAAAAGCCATCCATTTGTATTGGGTAGGAAAGGTAGAATGCCTCTCTCTTGCTCTTGGTGTAAAAGGGATCCATGTGTATCGAGTTGGAAAGATAAAATGCCTCTCACCTGCTCTTGGTTTATAAGGCATCCATTTGTATTGGGTTGGGAAGATAGAATGCCCTCTCTCTCTCTCTCTCTCTCTCTCTCTCTCTCTCTCTCTCTCTCTCATCTAAGCAGGATTATTAACCTTGTGAAGAAAACCCCTTTTTTTGTACAGCATTTGGGCTACTCGACCCTCCAAAGTATTGAATCGTAAACATCTAGGAAGTAGGATAATGAACAACCTAATAGTAGAATCTAGTAGTAGAATTACAGTCAAATATTTTTTGCCTAAAACAGTAAAATCCCTTCCTAGGCCGCCGCCCCCTCCCCATATGATTTAAAAGTGTTTTTTTAAAATAAACCCACTGTAAAAACTAAGATGAAAACGAAAGAAATATACAACAGTGTATTGAAAATATAATTATTTTGAACAGCGGAATAAAAATACTGCACAGCCTTGGTAGGGTATTGTATTTATCAGTCATTACAGTAAAGCTGACAGTATTGCATGTTGGTACACAGTAGACTTTGCCCATGAGACTGAGGATGGCATTACGCAAGCACAAAGGGAATTCTAACTGGTTTAATTGATCCTACTGTAGTAATTAATGGATTGCTTCCTGCAAATTGGCGTCACTTGACAATAATTATCGACGGCAATACCGTTAAACTGGGAGTTGGATATTAGAATATAACAATGGAGACAGAGAACACGATTCTGAACGATAGATTTCCGGATTTCGGTGAATTGCTCCACGTTGCTTGCATTATTCCTAGCTGAGATCTCAAGAGAGCTTAGGGTATTTTTGGATAGAAATTGAATAGTGTCACTTTGAGCCATCTGTTACTGCGTTTTATGAGAAATTCCAAGAAGTTTGAACTGCATTTTTTTTCTTTGCAGAGTCAGTGTAAAGACCGTTCAACGTCATAAAATAATTGTTCACTATTTCAAAATAGAAACTTCCGGGGAATGTTCAGCATTTATCTAAGAAAATCTCCTTCTGAATCATGAGGACCATGATGAGGTATCCATGGTGTTCATTCATTGAACGGCTAGGATAACTTATAAAAGATATCCCATAAAAGATGAGGAAAACTACAGAAATAAGGAGACACTTTTAGAAGTGGAAAGTAAGTTAGGAGAGACTATAGTCGCATTCTGTCAGTCCCAGAAGTAAGTTAGGAGAGACTATAGCCGCATTCTGTCAGTCCCAAATGAAGGTTCAGAAAACATCTCTGAGCGAGAAGAGGCTCACAGGAATTCCATCATATTTTTGTGCGTTTTCTTATTTGAAATAATGATTTTGGAAATCTGGAGGCCAAAGAAGTCACAATGTTGATACTCGTAAGCGTTATGTTTTAAACGTGATGCTGTTTGTGCTTTCAGATATCCCGGACAAAGTAGCCCTTTTATTTAACAGGCGTAGCTTTCCAAAGGCTCTAGAATAATGTGATATCCTAAAAGATATATTTCCATACGAGCATTTTTATTTGCCTGATTTTATGAAATGATGTGTGGGAGTTCGCCATTTATCTGAGTAACTGTATTTTCATTTGTAGTTTTTTGTTTATTTTCACAGTCAGCTTTTGGTAAAATGATGGCTGTCAATTCAGCTGTTCATCTTAAGTTAGATAAAACGAAATAATTAAAGGAAAATTTACATATCGTTAGGTTGTTACCTACAATATAAGGAGATTTAGATA
>NC_087213.1:14402288-14404788 GCF_015104395.2 Macrobrachium nipponense | reverse complement strand
CATTGAGGCCCGCGGGGGGGGGGGGGGGGGGGGGGGTGAAGAAAAAGAAAGAAAAAAAAAACGGGGGACGCCATATCTTAAAAACTAACCATAGAATTTTCTTGATGATAATCCCATCATGTTACCCACACCCAAATTTTCCATTAGGTGTTATTTTAACCTGACCTAACCTAGGGGAATGGCAAAAAAAAAAAAAGAAACAAAAAAGTGAAGACTTCAGCATGTTATTGTTGACAGCACTGTTCCTCTTTAACACGAACCTAAAACGTACCTTTTCTAGCGTTTGAATGGATCTCTTAATAAGCGCGAGTATTCGCTGTTATCACTGTAACATTATCTTTAGTAATATTTAACGTGACATTTTTTGCAACGATAATATTCGTTATTCGTTTTAGGAACATGATCCGAATCTTATTAAACTGAGGATGCTAATCTGCTGGGAGTGCAATTCTCATGTGGGAATTCAAAGATTTTGTCGTGCGCTCACTTCGTATCTTAACACGGGAATAGTCGTTGGTTATAATACATAACTTGAATCACTTTGTTAACTAAATAAAAGGTTGACGGAATAGGTTTGCAGTTCTATTGAGATGGCTATTTGTCTGTCCGTCCGCACTTCCTCTGTCCGCCCTCAGATCTTCAAAACTGCTGAGCTAGACGGCTGCAAATTGCATGTCAATCATCCATCCTCCAGCCATCAAGCACACCAAATTGCAGACCTCTAGCCTCAGTAGTAGTAGTAGTAGTTTTTTTTTTTTATAGAAAGTTTGCCACGATTGTGCTTCTAACGCTGCTGCTATAGGTGTCAGCAACATAGGCCACCACCGGGCCCGTGACTGAAAGTTTTATGGGCCGCTAAAGTTCGCTTGTGTTTAACATGATTTACTCGACCTGGTTATTGATATGTACTATGGCTTTATTTAGAGTGGACTAAACCAAAAACAGGTTAGGAACCAAGAGAATAGTTAATGGGGAGAATAAATACGTAAGACCTAATGTTCTAATGAAGATAAAAGAAGCTCTCTCTCTCTCTCTCTCTCTCTCTCTCTCCGAGAGAGAGAGAGAGAGAGAGAGAGAGAGAGAGAGAGAAGAGAGAGAGAGAGAGATACTAACCTCTGAGTTTTACGCTTATGAAGAAAGGTCTTATGAGAGAGAGAGAGAGAGAGAGAGAGAGAGAGAACTAACCTCTTTAGTTTTACGCTTGTGAAGAAAGGTCTTATTACAGAGAGAGAGAGAGAGAATTAGTCTCTTGAGTTTTCGTGTATATAGGAAGGTTTTGCAACAGAGAGAGAGAGAGAGAGAGAGAGAGAGAGAGGGTGGGGGGGGGGGGGGGGGTGGGGGGGGGGGGGGGGCCGCGTGGGAACTGACCTCTGAGTTTTAGTCTTATATAGGAAGGTTTTGCAACAGAGAGAGAGCGAGAGAGAAAGAGAGACACCTTACTTACCTTACAGACCTTACATCTTGTTCGGGTTGCCCCAGGTCCCTCAGTGTGAGGCACCTCTAATGTCTACCAGAGAGTTGCTAGTGCATCTTCCGGTATATTTTGCATCTTCCAATTGGATGGTCTGGGATGCAGCTTAGATATTTGTCGAGCTTATTCTTAAACACATCTACGCTCACTCCCGATATATTCCTCAAGTGAGCTGGCAACGCATTGAATAGATGCTGCATTGTCGATGCTGGTGCGTAGTGGATAAATGTCCTGTGTGCTTTCCTTATTTTTCCTGGCATAGTTTTGGGCACTATTAATCTAACTCTGCTTGCTCTTTCTGATATTTTTAGCTCCATGATGTTTTAGGCAATTGCTTCTATCTGTTTCCATGCCTGAATTGTCATGTAGCGTTCTCTTCTCCGTTTCTAGACTATATACTTTTAATTAAAAACTGAAGTCTTTCCCAGTAGTCAAGATCCTTAACTTCTTCTATTCTAGCTGTAAAGGACCTTTGTACACTCTCTATTTGTGCAATATCCTTTTGATAGTGTGAGTACTATATCATATTGCAATATTCAAATGGACTACGAACATACGTTTTATAAAGCATAATCATGTGTTCAGCTTTTCTTGTTTTGAAGTGCCGTAACAACATTCCCATTTTTGCTTTACATTTTGCCAGTAGAATTGCTATTTGATCCTTCCATAACATGTTCCTATTCAACATCACACCAACGTCTTTAACTGCTTCCTTATTTGTGATTGTCTCATTATTAGGTCCCCTATATGCATATAGCTTTCCTTCTTTATCTCCATAATTTATTGATTCAAATTTATCAGAGTTAAATACCATCCTATTTACCTCTGCCCAATCATATACTTTGTTAAGGTCTCTTTGTAGCGCGTTCCTATCTTCATCACAAGTAATTTCTCTACTTATTCTTGTGTCATCGGCGAAACTACTCACTACCGATTCCTTAACATTACTGTCTATGTCTGCAATCATAATAACAAACAGCACTGCAGCTAGCACCGTACCTTGTGGCACACCGGATATTACCTTAGCTT
>NC_087213.1:14381872-14401788 GCF_015104395.2 Macrobrachium nipponense | reverse complement strand
ATGCCGTCATAAATTACTATGATATACAAAAGAGCAAGACAACCTAATCAGCCTTTTCTCTCAGGACGAAGTTCTCGTAAATTGAAACAGGTACTGGACCTTTTTATCTATTCATTTTTCGTCTCAATTTTTTATTTATTGGCCTTTATCAGGAAGTTATTCCAAACCGAACTATTAAGCCACACTTTCTTATCAGGAATTTGGGCTTACTTTCATTCAGAAAATGAAAGGCGTTAAAATATTGCTGGGAGATTATCAAGCGTTGCATCAAGACCTAAATGGCAACTCTAAAATTGGAATTTTTTTAGCATTTTTTGTACAATGGCCTAATCTTTTCGGTAGTAGAAAATATACTATAACATTTAATTCCGGGATCCAACAATCATTTAATTATTATTTTCGCCTTCTTTAAATCTTTACTACCTAATTTTACTTTGATTTTATTTTACAGAATGACCGACAGACCTCAGAGGGCTACCAATACCCTTTCAATAAACATTCTAACATAACTGAAATTATCAGCCATAGTGAAATCTATGTTTCAATAGCACAACATTCCGAAACTTACGTACCATAATGGAGTTACAACATCCAGCATCGACTGATATGACATTAATATACACATTAATATACAAACAGAAAAGTTATTTTGTTTTATTTCTGCTCGAAAATGATTCGCCCATCTAGAAGCTAACACCATCTGGCAAATATCTCGAACATAAAGAATTTAGGCCACAGGCCAAGCACTGGGACCTAAGAGGTCATTCAGCGCTGAAATGGAAATTGACAGTAAAAGGTTTGAAAGGTGTAATAGGAGGAAAACCTCAAAGCAGTTGCACTATGAATGAAGTGTTAGGAGAGGGTGGAAAGACGAAGACAGAGAATATGAAAGGAGGTACAGCACAAGGAACGAAAGTGGTTGCAGCTACGGACGAAGGCATGCTGCAAAGAACTTCTATAGTGCACCGCATGAGGTCAACTGGCGGCTCTACCCTCCTACGGAGGCAAATATATTAGATACAATTGCACGACACTTCCAATAAACAATCATCTCACTCGACCACCTACTTAGTTCTATCTATCTGGGGTCTTGGGTAATGCCCTCACTCCTTTCACATTTGTGTGGGGCGGACGTGTTGGAGGTCTCTCTCGCGTTTTTTCACAGATAAGAAGGGTTTTTCGCCCTTGGTGATTATACCTTTTATAGTAAGCAATGTGTTAATAGTGTCTCCACATAATACCCGGCGTGTAAGCCGGAGAGTGTTATGCAATTGCAGATATTCTAATATTCTTTCTGCTCCAATCAGTGCCTTAGAAATCTTTCAAATCACAGCTACTCGAGGCCTATTGGTCCTGGGAAATGGGTAAAAGAATGCAGTGTATGTGTTAGTGCTTGGCCCTTCCCTTACCACAAAAATGTCATCCGACCAACCTCCAACCGTTGCGCTAGTGACCCTGGCACCTACCGGTGCCTGTGCCCCACACACAAGTTCCGTACTCGCGAACAATTGTTTGTACTTTACTCAATACCAATCGAACCGTTCCGACGTCGAGTCCGCTATTCAATCTGTCAGTGATGCCTTCTCCGATGAGGAAATCAACGTTGCATATACGAAATGCAAAGATCTGATACCAGAGAGCATTCTCAAAGAGCGATCCGCGAAGAACTTGTCCTCACACAAAAAAATATCATATATCACTTAGTGGCTAAGGACCTGCTCGGTGGAAATCTATGCCGATGACCCTTACAATCTGCCTCCAAAGGGGCCCGCTGACCTAAGCCTACCCGCGGTGTACCACACGGCAGAAAATGCCTTCCAAACAGCAAAATCCCTCTCAGAAATAATGGGAAAAAACGCAAAAAAAATCGAGGAGACATGATAAATTATCAAGAATCTGGGACGTGATCAAAGGACTGCAGGATTCCCTAGACAGTCTTATAACGGTGCGATCAAAGGAGTGCAGGGATCGACTGACAATTGCACAGATAGCCACCAAACTCCTATGAATGAGGCATCCAGTTTTTCCTCGCCTCCCAGCAACACGGAAATGCCCCTTTCACCTGTAGGCCGTTCTGAGGAGAAAGTTGGTCCCCCAACAACCTCCCCCTCCCTCAGTGCCTCCGATGGAAGCTAGACCTCCGGTGATGATTACCATCGCTTGTGATCCTCCCCACCCTATCTCTCCCTGCCAACCCCCATCGTAGATGCAGATGAGAGTGATCTTGAGGGGTCTGGCGGCTGGCAGATACAAACAAGCAGAAAGAAGATAAGAACCTCTCGTTTGGCCGCTAGACCGGAGCCCAACATTCGTGTTTCACCTCGCCCGACACCTGAGAAGAGATGTCACGTAGCAATTCACAATCTGCGCTCATCGGTGACGCTAGACACCATAGTGGAGAGAGTCAAGTTCCTCACTGGCTCTGACCCACTTATCTCTCACGAACTCCCATGCAGAAGTAAACATAAAGTGGCTTACAGGATTACCTGCCTATTACAACACCTCGACGTTCTTAAAGGCGAGAATTTCGGTCCTAATATATTAGTTTCAAGATATAACCTAATCCGGGACCAACCACCCCCAGGGGAACTTACTGTCACTCCAACCAGGGTCATTTCCACCGCAAGTGCCAGCCAACCGCCCACGGCGAGTGACTGCCCACTCCCCCTGGATAACCCCCCATCCACCCAAATGATCAGCGCATTCATCTCCCATCTTCGTGAGTAGCCATGGATACATTAAACATAATCTCTTGGAATATTTTTGGCCTCAAGCGGAACATTCCTCTCCTAAACATGTTCTGCAAAAATTTCAACGGCATCATTGCATTGCAAGAAACGCTCCTCTGGCCTCACGACCTTGCCATCTGTGATTCAATTCATGAAGACTTCAGAACCTTCTCGACTTCATCGATGCAAGTTACAGATCAAATCATAGCCGGTCGCCCGAAAGGGGGACTTTCTTTCCTGTGGCACAAATCGTTAGACAATATGATAAAGGTGATGACCTACAGGAGTGACAGATTGCTTGGGCTTGACAGTGGGGAACTCTAAAATCCTAATAATTAATGTTTATATGCCATGGGAAAATAACAATAATTTTGATCATTACTGCATGATCCTAGGGGAGTTACACAGTATTATTCAAGATTCTCCTGCTGATTATATTTGTATAATAGGGGACCTCTTCTTCTCACCCCACAAAACAATTTTATAATGAACTTACTCGCTTCTGTCAAAATCATGCTCTCCAAATTAGCGATGTAATGCTCCCTCCCTCCTCCTCCTACTCATGTACATAATAGAGCGGACGCAATTACAACCTCCTGGCTGGACCACTGCATCACATCTCCACAACTTCATGATTCTATTATGACCTGCAATATTCGCTACGATCTTGCAACGGGCTACGATCACATCCCACTACAGGTGTCATTCAGTACCCCATCCCTCCTACCGTGAACCCTAACTGACCGCCCACCAGCGGTTAACTGGGAGTTTAAAAACCAACAGAAAACCAGATACTTTAGGGCGACCACGGAAACCAGGTTGCAGTCAATAATTCAACCGGCTGACGCCTTACTGTGTACCAACACAAAATGTAGAAATGACCACCACAAGAGGGATCTGAATGAATTCTATTCGAACATAATCTCCGCTATGCTTGCTTCGGGCAGGACTGCTTATAGATTTTCGTCAAGGTAATTTCGTAATATACCTTTGTTGGAATGACTTGGTTAAGGATCTGTATACAATACTCACGAGAAATGTTTTTACTGTGGAGGCAAAATGGCAGCCCGAGGGAAGGACACACTGCATTATAATGAGACAGGCGAGAGCACAATTCAAACTTGCTCTTAAGCACTGCAGGTTAAATGAAAAACAACTAAGAGCCGATGCAATGTCTAGAAACGTAGAATCTGGTGATTACCCTCGTCTTTGGAAAGATATCCAGTCCTTAAATCCCAAAACTAAAAAGCTATCACAGAGAGTAGGGGAAGCAGTCGGAGACAAGGCTATCGCAAGGATGTGGGGTGATCACTTCAACAATATCCTGAATTGCATAAATGATCAAGATTCCGAAGCGAGGTCGATAACCTCCTAATGACAACATTCAATTTCATTTTGCAGACCGTATTACGCCAGGTAACATCAGCGTGCCATAAACAGCATACCTAATAATAAATCGCCCGGCTGTGATGGTCTTCCCGCAGAGGCTTTCAAATTCTGCCATCCGATAATTTACATTTTGCTAGCTGCCTTATCAATGCGTGCATAATTCACCAGTTTCTTCCAGACTCCCTACTCTTAGTTCACTTGATACCATTAATCAAAAACAAGCTAAAAGATGCAGCTGACCCTGGCAACTACCGGCCAATTGCAATCACAACGATCGCATCGAAGATACTTGAGTCGGTTCTCCTTGTGAGACTTCTCCCCTTTTTACACACCACTGACAACCAGTTTGGGTTTAAAGCAAACCACTCAACCGACACCTGCATCTACATACTGAAAGAATTGCTGAACTACTACCTATCATCATCATCTCCTGTTTTCCTGTGCTTTGTAGATGTGAGAAAAGCATTTGACAGAGTAAACTACCTGAAGCTATTCCTGAAGTTGCATAAAAGGGGCACACCCCTATATCTGATTGGCATTTTACATTGCTGGTTCTCCACACAGCAATTCTGTGTCAAATGGGGCAACGTATTATCGTACACCTTCGGCTCCCTAAACGGGCTTCGGCAAGGGGGCATTCTCTCTCCATACCTGTTTAATACGTACACAGATGCCTTGAATGTCAAACTGAACTCACTCCCAATCGGATGCACTGTCAATAAACAACTATAAACAACCTCTGTTACGCCGACGATATGGTTCTGATTTCCCCATCAGTGCATGGCCTCCAACGACTCATCGACACTTGCCGCCAATATGCAGAGGAATTTGATATAATCTACAACGAAACCAAGACCCAGTGTATGTCGCTGCTCCCGAGATCGCTTAAGCATATTGCAGAACCACAAATTTTCCTCAGAAACCATAGGCTGGAATTTGTGCGAGAATTTCCGTATTTGGGTCACATTATTACCGTCGACCTAAAAGATACGGCAGACATTGAACAGAGGCGTCGTAAACTATGTGCAACTGGCAACATGATTGCAAGGAGGTTTGCCTTCTGTCACCGAGACGTGAAACTGCTGCTCTTCCGCTCGTACTGCTACAGTATCTATGGGTGTTCCCTCTGGACGAACTATACCCGAGAGACCATGAGACGTGTCACTGTTGTGCACAATGACATTCTGAGAGGCCTCACAAACACTCCACGCTACCACTCCGCCACACAGATGTTCTTAGAAAACCACCTGGACAATTTAAAAATCATTGTAAGGCGAACAATGTTCAGCCTGGTAACCCGAGTGAGAAACAGCGGCAACTCGCTCATACAAAGCATCCTAAGGAGTGAAGCAAGAAGAAGATCTAAATTGTGGGAAAGATGGGAAAATGAGGCCTTTGTCCCCTAAAGGACTTAATCTCTGTATTAGCAAGATGTCATCTGCAGATTTTGTCATTATTATATTTATTGCTGATATTTTATTTTTTCATTATTTCTGTGATTACTATCAAGTTAAAGTTTCTTTGTTTTTTTTATACATTCAATTTATGTATTTAGCCCTCTGGACCTGACAACTGTAACCACCTAAGGTCTCTAGTTGAAATTTAAGTTATATAATCTGTGCACTAACTGTTATAACTCACAATGAATTTTTTTTCTCACCAATATTATTACTTTTACCAGTATTATGATTACTATCTTTTATGCTACCTCAGCTATTTTGTGGACAAGTGCCGATTACTCATTTTTCCTATCATGTTGACTCATATATCTAGATTGTGTATGTTACTGTGTATTTTGTATATTCTTTGTATATGGCCCTGAACCGAAATAAAGGATATTATTACTTCCCCGTACTTCATTTCCCGGTTTTCAAGACACTTTTCCAATGAAGCCTTTTGAACATTTCTTCGTGTGGGATTCTGACAAGTCCTCCCGACGATACGCTGCTACTCTCTCTCTCTCTCTCTCTCTCTCTCTCTCTCTCTCTCAAAAGTAATTTTTCTTTATTGGAAACAGGAAGCAGAATATCTCCTCATGCCATCTCTAGGGCCCCGTAAATGTCAGGGCACCATAAGTCATCATCAATCAGAAGAGATGAGAATTCTTGTTACGATTCTCTCTCTCTCTCTCTCTTCTCCTCTCTCTCTCTCTCTCTCCCCCGTGTGTGTGTGTACGGGAAGCTCTCAAGTTTGTAAGCGCATTAGGGATTTTTTGCAGATTTTTTGTTCGGTAAAAATCTTTTTTGTCTCATCTCATCTTTCTCTCCCCCCCCCCCCCCCCCCCCCCCCCCCCCCCCCCCGGGATATTTTTTTTTATCTTATCTATAAACATAATTGTAGGGATTTTCCTTTAATTACCTTTTTGTCCATAAAAAAAAACAAAAAATACTAATTTACAGGCGGGCAATTGGAACTGAGGACAAAATTGCCATTTTTCTAAGCTAAGTTTTATTCTTATTGAATTTTACAAGATAACTAAAGATACAATTTTAATTGAATTAGCTGAGACATCAAGAGAAATAATATATATATATATATATATATATATATATATATATATATATTCTATTCACATATAATTAACTACTCAATCATAATGATTTCCAAAAACTATCAGCGTCTTTCGTTGTCACACTGCAGTCCACTCCTAGAGAAATCCTTTTATCATATTTGGCTTCACTGACATGCCATTATCCTCCGGTCGACTTACTCGCCGCAAACACTGAAATCTATTAACGGGAACATATACTGGCAACCTCTTCATTGAAATGCCACGTCTCTTCCCACGTGGGATGTTTGAAGTAGACTTCAGTAGAAACAACTGTATATTCCTACATATCTTCAAGGCCACTTTACTTAAGAGATGTGGAAACTAGTTCAAGTTCTTTGTATCTTTGTATGGTGCTTTTACGTTGCATGGAACCAGTGGTTATTCAGCAACGGGACCAACGGCTTTACCTGACTCCCGAACCACGTCGAGAGTGAACTTCTATCACCAGAAATACATGTCTCTCACCCCTCAGTGGAATGCCCGAGGATCCAACTCGCGGCCACCGAGGTGGCAGGTCAAGACAATACCGATCACGCCACTGAGGCGCTTAGTTTAAGTTGGGTAAACCATGCAATTCACTGATGGAATGAACTGATTGCATATACCTGTACACATTGAAATGCAATTTTAAAACCTATTGTCATTTACAGATTTTCACAAATTTTTTTGATCAGTAATCTTGCATGAGGGAATATCATAAATTAATAGAACATAAAAACTCTGTAAAATCATCTAAACTTTTTCGCCAATTTAAATAAATTGACACCTGTATTAATCATTTTGCTTACATTTGCATCTGCTTTCAAAGAATTGTGCTGTAGTTAATATTAGGACAGAAATGTTGCGTTAATAATAAAATTCATCTGCAGAAAATGTACAGTATTTTTAATTAATAGTGATGATAATGGGTGTCGCTGTAACTGATTTTTTCTTTTTTTATCTTTGAGTGCAATGACTTCAGTGTGAGTTGAAGAAGTAAAAAAGGCTCTGTAAATCCATCTAATTTCCAGCACCACCATTTACAGCTCTTAATCGCAAAACATGGCTTTATAATTTCTAGAATACTTCGCGATAACAGGTTTTCTATGGTCTTTGAATTACCAGACATTGCATTTTACTGTGATTTCATATTTCATTCCATGTTTTTACGTTAGAAGCGAACAGTTCACATCTCTCTTGTAAAAAAATGTATTTTTAATTCATTTCTGTCTGTCGTTCTTTCCTGAAAACGCCTCTGTCATCATCTTCACCTCATTTGTCTCCTTCATTTTTCCGTTAAGAAATAAAACTAAGGTAAACCCCCAGGGGGGGAAGGGGATATGAGGGGGTAGGAGGAGGTGCTGGGGGAAGGGACCGTAGCGCGGAGGACATTAGGCTAAATTATCCATTAGACTGTCTATTCTGCTTTTTCGGAACGCCCCCGGGAGAGATGAATCATATTTCCTTAGAGAAAACTCCTTTTCAGGATTACGGTTAGAAGACAACGTCCGTCATCAAGGATTCCCTTTGGTCGGTGGAGCGAGAACCTCCTCCCTCCTTTCATTGGCCTCCTCTTTTTCCGCCAATCCGAACGAACATCTCCGCTGATTAGCGTCATTAAGGAACTGGAGCTCCGGTGACAACATTCTCCTGAAGGCGCGTGTTCCAAGTCGACTTCGTTCCATGCGAAATTCCCTCCCGCATCGGCACCGTTATTAGAGCTGCCGTTTCACACGAAACCGATAGTTTACAGATTGACTTCATAGAATGGACTTTAAAATTTAGGCCGAAGACCAGGCACTGGGACCTATGAGGTTATTCATCGTCGAAATGGAAATTGACAGTATAAACTTGAAAGGTGGAACAAGAGGAAAACCTCAAAGCAGTTTCACCATGAATCAAGTGTTAGGAGAGGGTGGAAAGTAAGATGAAGAAAGAGAATATGAAAGGAGGTACAGTAATAGAAACGACAAGTGGCTGCTTCTAGGGGCCGAAGGCATGCTGCATTGAACCTTAAGTAAATGCCTACAGGCTACCGCATGAGGTCCACTGAGGGCATTACCCCCTACAGGGATAAACTGAGAGTAAAACCGCGTTAAAGGTGTAACAGGAGACAAACCTCGCAGATGCATCACGAAGCAATAATCAGGAGAGGGTGGAAAATAAGATGAACGGAGGTACAGTAAAAAGGAATGAAAGGGTTGCAGCAAGGGGCGAAGGGACGCTACAAAGAACTTCAAGTACAGCTTATTTTTCCACAGGTTGAAGTTCAAGAGGAGTATAAATCTTAATCTTTCTAGAAGTTATAAAGCCATGTTTGGCTATTAAGTGTTGCAAATGGTGGTACTGGAAACGCGTATGGATTTCCAGAGTTTTTCGTCCTTAAACTCAAACTCAAGTCATTGCACTCAAAAATTAAAAAAAATTAAAAATAAGTTACAGCGACACCCATTATTACCATTGTATTAACCAAAAACAATCTGTATATTTTCTGCTAATGAATTTTATCATTAACGCAACACTTTTGTCCATTAACTACAGCCCAATTCTTTGACAACAGACGCAAATGTCATTAAACTAATTAATTAGTTATATCAATTCGATAAAATGTAGCATAATATTTTTAGAAAATTGAGTTTGCATGTTTTATGGTCCTAGGATATGTAGACTCATAAACTCAACTACAAATTTAGAAAAGATAATTACGTAACTGATCCACATAAAACAATAGCAATACGCAGAAACAGAAAATGTCTACCACAAGCACGCTGAACGACGAAGAACAAATGTATTATATATATTATATATTTGCTATAGTTAAGCTGATTCGCTACAGTTTTGAATATTCCTTTCCCGTGATATCCTGGAGTCCCGTGAAACCACTATAACAGTGATATTCCTTGTATGTGTAACAGAGGAATATCCCCAAAGGACAATTGGGTAGTTAGCGTGACAATTCAAAAAGAGTGCCACGCATATCTTATGTCCCTACATGATTGGCTCCTCGTATCATTGGCCCTGAATAACTAATCAGCTTTTGGCATAACGATGCAATGTGAAGGTGCATTTGAGACAGGCAATCCATGACGGTCAGATCAGGTCATTATCGTCGCCAGTACCGAATAGACTGGGTCAGGACGAGTGCCCCGCACTCAGTGCCGTCGGCTGCCATAAACACGTATCGCCATGTCGTGCCAATAAGTCTCATCAGCCGGGCCAGGTGTGCCTCTAGTATAGTTGACGTAATTATAACATCAAGTAAAGGGCACATGTGCAGGCGAAGAGAATACACCAGTGTTAGACGATCCCTCGATTATTATTATTATTATTATTGCATGTTCTACACAGCATGTATATAAAATCATTACTCTCTTGTTTTTCCTTCGAAGTTCGAACCCGCAAATGACCTAACTTCGAGTCTATATATATATATATATATATATATATATATATATATATATATATATATAATATGTATATATATATATAAATATATATATATATCATATATATATATATATATATATATATATATATATATATATATATATATATAATTATATATGCAGAAGCCAGGTACTATGTCGTACCTCTAAGTAAATGGGGATACAATCCACAATGAAGTAAAATCCTCTTGTAGTTTAAAATATATATTTCTTGTACAGGATTAAAGCTTTCGACCATCAACTGTGGTCTTGTTCACTAAAATGTGATATGTCACCTCAAGGAACTAACAAGCAAGAGCACAAACATTTGAAAAAACAACGGTTAGGTAACAAGCTAGTTTATATTATGAGTGATGAGGCGGTTGAGCCCTCGTTCTTTCCAGAATTCGTCTTGATCTTCGTGGGGGAATGTTTCTATTGTCAACTGTTTGTTCTCTGCTGGTTGGTGGTTTGTTGGAGAAATGACCTGAGTGGAGTAAACAGGACAGGAAGCAGCATCGTTATTGGCACATATATTTCTAAAGTTTAAAATTTTCTGTAATACCAGTATTTCCTACAAGAAGCAACTCATTAAAAATAACCCGGGTAATAGAGAGAATGTAGGAGTATATGTAATACCTTGCAGTGATTGCAATGAATGTTACGTGGGAGAAAGCGGACGTTCCATTGATAAGAGAAGGGAAGAACACGTTGCTGCTTGCAGAAGGGGAAGTTCCTACAGTGCAATTGCGCAACATACATGGAGAAAAACCACGCAATAAATTTTAAAGGTGCAAAGGTTGTTTTTGCATGTAACGACAGGACTTTGAGACGAGTAGTAGAAGGGGCGTTAATTTCATTATACGAGACCTTGGCAGGAAATACTGGTATTACAGAAAATACAGCTATTTGTGAAGAGATATGGAGAAAAGGGAAAATTTAAAACTTTAGAAATATATGTGCCAATAACGATGCTGCTTCCTTTCCTGTTTACTCCACTCAGGTCATTTCTCCAACAAACCACCCAACCAGCAGAGAACAAGCAGTTGACAATAGAAACATTCCCCCACGAAGATCAAGACGAATTCTGGAAAGAACGAGGGCTCAACCGCCTGATCACTCATAATATAAACTAGCTTGTTACCTAACCGTTGTTTTTTTAAATGTTTGTGCTCTTACTTTTTAGTGAACAAGACCACAGTTGATGGTTGAAAGCTTTAATCCTGTACAAGAAATATATATTTTAAACTACAAGAGAATTTTACTTCATTGTGGATTGTATCCCCATATATATATTATATATATATATTTATATTTATATCTATATATATATATATATAGATATATATATATATATATATATATATATATATGATATATATATATATATATATATATATTGTGATGGTATTTGCTTCCTAGCAAAGAAAGATTAAGGAAAGGAGAATGCATTTTCGAGAAGTTCGTCAGTAAGGAGGTTTTTGCGCCCGTGTTGGGGACACCTTTTTCTCGCGGCTGTTCTGGAATCGTCGGGCATGTTGTGGAGCGCAAAAACGCGCCAATGTGACTTGAGAAACGCCGCGATTTCTGATGCAATACCTCGTCTAGATTCATCTAAGGATTTCTAGAAATCCCTGGAGTCTGTGACGCTCGCCGTAGACTCCGCCCCCAGAGTGCCGTATAAATACGACGAACGAACTTTGGAGAGCTGTGATCGTAGAAGAGAGAGAGATCATAAAAGAGAGAGATCACCAGTTAGTCACAGAGAGATATCCTCAGTAAGAGCCACAGATCAGATTATCAGTGAGAGATCAGCAGCAGAGATCGTCAGAGAGAGACTAGAGACGAAGGAAGGACCGACGAAAGATCAACAAAAGAGTTGTTTGAGAGTTTCTTGGATATTGGTCTAGTCGTCTTCAGGAGTGGACGAATTATCTCGTGTTATCTCGACGTCGAGCAGACTTCAGAGAAGGAAAGGTCCTGCTACAGGTTTTGGGGAGTTCCTGCCTTTCAAGTAGACTAGTTTCTGCAATACGGAGTCAAGAGGACGACTGCAATTGCCGCTCTACATTTATGAAGCCAGCGCGTCGAATTGCCAAATTGACTAGCAAGTATTTGAATTGCCTCACTGCTCCCCCAGTTCATGTAGTGTAAGATTCTATCTTTTTATGTAAATAGGAGATACCATTCTGCATTTACCTACGTTAGTAAGCTTGTAAATAAACCTTTGTTGTGTTAGTGTTTTTTTCTATATTCGTATCCCCAGTTTCAACTGTTTGTGTTGAAATATTTTTTTTAATTTATTTCATATCGAACCTGAAGCGGACCTCTCTCAGAGGACGTAACATTGTGTCGAACCCTTTCCAGGATATTTCGACACCGTAACATTGTCTCTGAGATTTCGAATCCGTAACATAATATATATATATATATATATATATATATATATATATATATATATATATTATATATATATATGACATGCATGTGTAACTATTATATTAATTAATCACATGTAAAACACAAAAATACAGAGAACCCTTCAATTCGACAGGAGGCGAGGTTCATAATGCTATACTTTTCCTATACAAGATCATGATAAATCGATTTGCAGTATGTGAAACGTGCATTGTGATGTGTATACAATGGAAGGATGTCTTAGGAAAAAACTCAAAAGAATTTTACGTATATACAGTTGATGAAGGGAAAATTAGTGAAGAAAGCAATGCACAGGGAAAAATAACTGTAATGAGGGACAGTTACTGAGAGGAAAATTATTGAATAACATAATATAAAAAATTAAACAACTGTAATAGGAAAAAAATTATTCAAAGTCAATCCCCTTACCTAAATATCACCTTGTCCATTCTTACCTGGAAAATGTTAAAATCTCTAACATTTGTCCCAATATTTCCTTCTATTGTTTATCCTACTCCATCCTTTAAACCTTCCTTCTTTTTTCCCTCCTCCCAGCCTTTCTACCATCAATGTCTATTACCTCATCCTACACTGATGGAAAGGACAAAATTAAATTCTCTCTCTCTCTCTCTCTCTCTCTCTCTCTCTCTCTCTCTCTCTCTCATCCTCCTCATCCATAACCCCTGACCTTAACCCCCTATTTCTCCTTCTTCGTTTAATGATGGGAAAAATCGGTGATGTTCAAAGAACATGTTTTTTAATCCCCTTCAGGGTTTGCTCATATTTTCTTAAGGACCTTCTGTAAAGTACAATCCCATAATTTATCATAATAGGGCATATCGAATAGCTTTAACAGTATGCCAATTATACCGGATCACTTTTCTATTCAGATTATTATTATCATCATATTATTAAGAAGATGAACCCTCTTCATATGGAACAAGCCAAACCGGTCCATTGAATTGAAATTCAACTTCCAAAGAATATGGCGTTCATTGGAAAGAAGTAAGGTTATAGGAAATACAGAAATAGAGAGATCACTTATTTAAAAAGGGAAAAATAAATTAAGGGATGAAAAAACGAAAAGATAAAAATATGAGTTAATTATTAAAATTCAAATTAAGCGCCTGATTACTACAACTGGAGTAATCCGATTTCTTGTTCAGAATCGTTATTGTATAACTGGTTTTTCATAATGATTTCAAAGTGGGACCCACAGTAAAGACGACTTTAATAGCTTTTTAATAAAATACTTAAAAGTGTTTTAAGTATTTTATTAAAAAATACTTAAAACACTCGCTTAAATAACGCCAATATACGTTCGGCTACAACAACAAATGACTCAATTTGTTAGATAACCCAATAACACCTCAATTACGTCTCCAAAATTGTTTGGGGGTTGCATTTAATTCTATTTTCGCCGCGCAGATTAATTATCACTCTCCAGTCATTTTCAGCATATCAATTATTTGTTATTTTCAAGAAAGGTATTTTTGTATCCATTTGTAGTTCCTCGTTGGATGAGTGGTTTACGTGCTCGCCTACCGAGTTCGACGCCCTGCTCTACCAACGGGGAATCAGAGGAATTTATTTCTGGTGATTAGAAATTCATTTCTCGATATAATGTGGTTCGGATCCCACAATAAGCTGAAGGTCCCGTTGCTAGGTAACCAATTGGTTTCTAGCCACGTTAAAGTTCTAATCCTTCGGGACAACCCTAAGAGAGCTGTTAATCAGCTCAGTGGTCTGGTAAAATTAGGATATATTTACTATATATCCATTTGTCTCTCTGTTTGTTAACAAGACTTCACAAAAAAAAGTAAAATAGTTGTTGGAATTTCACGCAAATATGAACTTCAAGGGAGGCAGTAAATAAATAAATAAATAAATAAAATAAATAAAATAAATAAATAAAGGGTTTTGGGGGGGAGAATGGAAGACAACTTCCAAAGAGGTTGTGGCCATTTGATCGTTAAACTCTTCTGTCTTTGCGGAGGTTTGGGCTTCCCGAATCCTCCTATTAGATACTGATCGTCATCTTGACTCTGAGCAGAGTCCATTAACTAAAAGTAATAGAGAATCTTAATTATTATGATTCGGGTATTTCAATCAGCCTAAAAGGAAATGGCCACCAGAAAGTAAGCATCTCCTATAACGGTGGATGGATTCCCTAAATTAGTCCGACGAGTGTTTTAATTAACTTAGAGAAGGTCTTTCTGTAATCACGGCCTATAGGAAATGTAGAAATGTAATAAAGCTCCCTCTTCGGAGCACTTTTTTTTCATCTTATTCAATGGTCATATTCGGAAAAGGGCGGCCTATGTCCTGACAAAAGACATCATCAAATAATGGGATGCCCGTTTCAATCTCGCAACGAGAGAGAGAGAGAGAGAGAGAGGGGAGTTGTTTCAGATTCATCAAAAGAAGCAAAACGTAAACATTCCATAAGTGCAGATATATATACATAACTAAGACATTTTATTATATATGTATATAATATAAATACGTATATGTGTCTGTGTATTTTACCAATGCGAGATATATTGAGACATTACTTCAATAATATAATTAATTTAAAAAATTACTCCACTATAACAAAATGTAAATAATGCGAACTGAAATCCAAAGAAATATAGGGAAAAACAAAATTCCCCTGAGAATCGATACGTAGAGTTAAAAATAGGTGAAGATCAAAGTTTCCGTTTGTCACGAAACATATTGTCGCCGTCGAGCGTTTTAGATGACTGCCATCATCGACACAGATCAAGTAGAGGCTCAGTAGTCATAGGGAGTCGTCAAACGATAAACGTTATATTATAATAATAATAATAATAATAATAATAATAATAATAATAATAATAATAATAATAATAATAACAATAATAATAATGATAATAATAATAATAATAATAGTAACAATAATAATAATAATAATAATTATAATACAAAAACCTGTCAATGTTTCGCAAAAAAATAATAATAATTTAAGCAGCTCGAAAAAATACTGATAAAAGTTTGATAAAGAATAAAAAAAAAGAATTGTCAATATCGACGTTGCAGAAACCCGAACTAATTTCTGCTGCTCGAAAAGATACTGATGAAAGTAAGATCATAAAAAAATCAACTGTCAATACTGTTTCTGCAAAAAAATCAACTGTCAATACTGTTTCTGCAAAAACTAGAAATAACTGGAGCAACTCCTAAAAAAGGCTGACGACAGTAACATCACCAAAAACTAAACCAACTCCTGTCAATACTGCCGCTGAAAAAATAAATAATTTTAGCAGTCAGAAAAAAATAATGGTGTCAATAAATGATTATTATATTATTCAGATGATGAAACCTATTCATATGGAACAAGACCACAGGAGTCATTGATTGAAATTCAAGCTTCCAAAGAATATTATAAAGTGTTCATAAAAACCAAACCAACTGCTGCCAATATTGTAGCTGTAAATACAAGAAATTATTGTAGCAACTGGTAAAATATTAAGCAAGGCAGTAGCATCATCGAAAACCGAAACCAAACCAACTGCCGCTAAACCCAAAATAATATTTTAGCAGCTCGAAACAATATTGATCACATCAAAATCTATTGTTGTTAATATAGTCGCTGCAAAAAACCCGAGGTCCTTTTAGCAGCTCGAAAAAATACTGATGACAGTAAAATCATCAAAAACCAACCCAACTGCTTTGTTCGTCTGTTTGTTTGTATGGTGTTTTTAAGTTGCATGGAACTAGTGGTTACTCAGCAAAAGGACCAACGGCTTTACGCGACTTCCGAACCACGTCGAGAGTGAACTTCTATCACCAGAAATACACATCTCTCATACCTCAATGGAATGGCCGAGAATCGAACTCAAGGCCACCGAGGTAGCACGCCAACACCATGCCGACCACGCAACCGAAGCGCTCAAACCAACTGCTGTTAATGTTGTAGCCGCAAAAAACCCCCGAGATGATATTAGCATCTCGATAAATATGGTGATGAGAATAAGATCATCCAAAACTAAACCAGCGATGAAGAAGGATGAGAAGCTCCGACACTTTCAAACATAATTTGTAAAGGGTGGATGCTACTGAAATGGGATACCTCATCTTCCCTTACTTGGCTCCCCGTCGATACTAGAGACTGACTGAAGTTATGAAATATTCTATAATAATAGAAGAATATTTCTGGCTTCTTTACTATAATTTAGAAGATTCTAATAGTGATGATGCGACCTCAGTCCGTTCTTCCGTAGCGTACTTTTTAATGAAACATATGAGTGAAATTTGTATAAAAGTGTCTAAAGATTTCTTCATATTTAATTACATTAGTCTTCTTTAATCTGCCTATGTTTTTTTGTGCGTTATTTTAAAACTTATTTTAAAATGTTAGTTTCATGTTTTAATAATTATGGCTTTCATTTTAAACTGGTTCACTCCTGAGAAAAATGCGTTCAAAGCCTTATCTCGGACAAGGAAGGTTCAGAAACAATGTTACAGCAGTATTCGATAAACAAGTGCAATTCTTGGCCATTCACCTGGACAAAGAAGGGTATCTGTTTCATTCGTTCGTGTTGGTGTGTCTGTGTGCGTGTGTGTTTGCATGACCTTAGCATACAATAACAACAACAACAACAACAACAACAAAGTACTAAACCCATTTCCGGTAGGAACTTTGCTTGTTTGTATGCTGTTTTTACGTTGCATGGAACCGGTGGTTATTCAACAACGGGACCAACGGCATTACACGACTTCAGAACCACGTCGAGAGTGAACTCCTATCACCAGAAATACACATCTCTGACCCCTCAATGGAATGCCCGAGAATCGAACTCACGGCCACCGAGGTGGCAGGCCAACCGGCAGGAAGTTGAAAACAGACAAATCACAACTTTCCTCAACAAAACCAAAGACGCTACATCTTTTAACACTTGCTACTCTCATTACACGGATTTTATCTTACTTTTATCTCCTGAATAAAAACACATTTCCTCAGACGCAGGACGCTGCTCAGAGGATCCAAAGCAAAGCAGTAAGGGGCCTCGCCTTCCTCGAAGGAGCCAAATCGTTTAATAAGCGACCTATTCCTCTATGGTCGGCTGCTGGTAATCCCTCTAGGGAGGCGGCTGATTGTATTCCCTCGCCACATTAAAGGGACGCTGATGCCAGTAATCCCGCAAGTTATTCTGTTATACTGGGATCATCCCAGTTATACCTAATGTTAGAAACTGATAGAAGATGATTGTAGTTAATAGGGAACGACAACCAGTAAAACGGAAGATGATTGTAGTTATAAGGAAAATAACTGAACTAAGAAATAGCTAGTAAAAGAAGATGATTGTAGTTATAAGTAAAATAACTGAACTAGAAAAAATAACTAGTAAAATATAGATAATGATTGCAGTTATACGTAAAATAGCTGAACTACAAAATAACTAGTAAAATAAGATTATTGTAGTTATAAGTAAAATAACTGAACTACAAAAATAACTAGTAAAACAAGATTATTGCAGTTATAAGTAAAATAATTGAACTAGAAAATAACTAGTAAAACCAGATTATGGTTTTAAGTAAAATAACTGAACTAGAAAAATGGCTAGTAAAATATAGAAGATGATTGCACTTAGAAGTAAAATAACTGAACTAAAAAATAACTTGTCAAATAACTGCACTAGAATCTCAACAGCTTTTTATTGCAAAAAAGACTGAAAACTAAAGTTGAATTAAGATATAATTTGGCCACGTTTGATGTTAGCGAAGGGTAAGATTGATTGACTGATGTGTGGTAACTAAAACTGGCATCGCAAGCCAATCAATCAATCTACCTTTCGCAGCGAAAGGTAGAAAAGTAGCAGATACCGAATAAGTCTCACTGTATTTAGGAGATTCTCCATATCTGCGTGAAGAAAAATGAGATGCTCCTTTTCCCTATTATAATTAGTTTTATTCCAAGTCCTATCCAACCTACACCCGCTACTATGGACATCCCAAACCCGGGAACAGGAAACCCATCGGATGCTATGGGTTCTTTTTTTTTTTTTGTGGGGCGGGGGGGCGAGTTCACCGAACCCTGGCCAGAACAGGACCTCAAGGAGAGAGAGAGAGGGGGGGGGGGGGGGGGGGCTTGGGGGGGGGGGGGGGGAGCAGTATAAAATCTGTTCCTCCTTCGTCCCCCATGATTGAGAGTTTTATGATCAAGTAAGGGTTACCTCTATTATTATTTTTTTTTTCTTTTGACTGGGTGGTATTTAACATACGGGGTTCCGTGTTATATCCTGCTTCCTTAGGAGTTCATCTCTTTTCTTACTATGTGCGCCGTTCCTAGGATCACACTCTTCTGCATGAGTCCTGGAGCTACTTCAGCGTCTAGTTTTTCTAGATTCCTTCCTTTTCAGGGATCTTTGGGATCGTGCTTAGTGTTCCTATGATTCTTATGGGTACAATTTCCACTGGCATATCCCATATCCTTCTTATTTCTATTTTCAGGTCTCGATACTTATCCATTTTTGCCCTCTCTTTCCCTTCAACTCTGGTGTCCCATGGTATTGCGACATCAATGAGTGATACTTTCTTCTTGACTTCGTCAATCAACATCACGTCTGGTCTATTTGCACGTATCACCCTATCTGTTCTGATACCATTGTCCCAGAGGATCTTTGCCTGATCGTTTTCTATCACTCCCTCAGGTTGGTGCATGTACCACTTATTACTGCAAGGTACCTGATTTTTCTTACACAGGCTCCAGTGGAGGGCTTTTGCCACTGAATCATGCCTCTTTTTGTACTGGTTCTGTGCAAGCGCCGGACATTCGCTTGCTATGTGGTTTATGGTTTCATTTTTCGTATTACACTTCCTGCATATGGGAGAGAAGTTATTTCCATCTATTATTATTATTATTATTATTATTATTATTATTATTGCGGTTGTTGCTTCGCCCTCCTTCATATGAATCAGACAACCAAAAAAGAGAGAGAGAGAGAGAGAGAGAGAGAGAGAGAGAGAGAGAGAGAGAGAGAGAGAGAAAGCCACACTGCAGCAGGATCACTCATTAGCCAAATTGCCTTTGACTAAATCGTATCAAGGTAGAAGGTCAAAGTGAGAATCACAATAATCATCAAAGCAGACCCAAAGGAAAGAGTTAAGCCGATATGATAATAGCAACTAGAAGGGAAAACGTCATATGCTCTAAATAGCATCCCTGAATTTTATAACAACACTTATGAACTGAGATTTCATAAAGATTATACAGATCTGGAAAGAGGAGAGGTCATGGGTTCAAGTAATGATTGGTTCTTGGGGCCTTTAAATTCAGCTGAATTACGAGACCACCATTCAGACTCATAAGAAAAAAAAGATCTCGTGTTTCTCTAATCCACCCCCCCCCCACTACCCTACCCCCCCCCCCCCCCCCCCACATAATTAATAAACTGTGCATTT
>NC_087213.1:14364372-14376872 GCF_015104395.2 Macrobrachium nipponense | reverse complement strand
GAGGATGAATTATTGATCGATCAAAGGGATAAAACAACATAATGGGAAAGGAGAGAGACAGATAGCGAGAAGGCAACGAAAAGCTTTAATATCTACAAGCAATATCCAAGACTGGCGAATAATGGATGGAAACTAGAACTGAAGAGATACAACACATCCCATTGTGGGAACTTCTTTACATACAAGATATGTGACACATGGAATAAACTGCCACCAGAAATTGTAAACAGCAACAGTGTAGCAGTTTAGAAGAAAGCTAGACAAAATCATTAGGAAACTGTGAATGCACAGTAAAACCTGCTCCTACAGAAAAGTGAGCACACGATGCCTCCTCGGATGGACTAACAAGTCTTTGAGACATCCTAATCCTTGTAACTCCTTGTAACACTCTCTCTCTCTCTCTCTCTCTTCTCTCTCTCTCTCGTACTGCAGAAGACAATGGGTAATAACGACAGATATTGGTGATCGTTGTTTTCAATTTTCGTGGTAATGATATTTTCCTCAGAGGAGAATCTCATCATTTTACAGTTATTGTCGAAGGGAGAGAAACCTCCTGGCCAGACCTACAGTATTCATTGCATCGTCTCATAAAATCCAAATCGTAACAAATAAATACCAACATATTTTTAGTGTATTACTTTAAAAAAACACTAAGCATCTATTTATTAGGCCTTAACTAACTATATCAGTCTGAAAGTATTCGGTTTTAAGTGTTTTTATATAAATTTGCCTTAATGGCTTCATAGCTATTCTAATTTGGCTTACATTGCATTACAATCTTATATGGAGCCACAAGTTCTTTTAATTATTCAAAAATTTGTATAAAATACTCCTTGTTCTTATTACACCTCTGATCTTTGCATTCAACTCTCTTTTGAATGTGTGTTCCATCTTTACAGAAGGCAGTTACAATTTAAGGATTATCTCTTAATCCATAAATCCTTAAGAGTTTTTCTATATCTCTAAAAATGTCCACCACTCTCAAATTATTCTTAATTTAAATAATCACATTAATCGAACAAGATTGCATCAAATTATTATGTCAATGGGATTACAGCCTCCAAAAGCCTCTGCTCGTGAAAATTTGATTTTGAATGAGTCATAACACGAGCGAATTATTTCTCTGGCATAATAATTGATAAATGTATCCACTGGCGTCATCGAGCATCTGGGAAATCAGAGGAATGCCCGACAGAGTAATTAAATGGATGCAAATTTAAAAGCTGTGGATTAAGTTTCACGTCTTTCTTGCTCGATTACGAAGGGGAGGACAAGTGAAAACACATGATAAAGAGAATAAAAGCGGCAAAATCGCAGAAGACATTTAAACAAGTAAAAAAAATTTCTTCGGCGCAATTGAGTTTTCTGTACAGCGTATAATCAAGTCCACCAACAATAGACCTACACTGTTAAAAAAAAAACCGTAGTTTTAATCAGAAAATTACCGTAAAAATATAAGGTTTCCAGCCGTATTTCAGTAAAACGGGCGGCTATCCGTTTTACCCTAAATTGTTATTATCTTTTATAGGTCAGTTACCATAATATCATTGCTATAAGACCTCCTACCTGAAATTACGGGGGCAGGCCCGTATTTGAGGTATAGTCCTAATCATAATGGTTCATATAACTTAAAAGTTTTCTGACAGAATTGTGTTAAATGTTAAGACTAAGCCTATATGAAATATTAAAAGCTTCAAATTTTCTACTAAATCATTAAAAATACAATATTGTAAAGTTATTTGCTTTATTATTATCACATTGGCATCTGTCTATATGAAGTTGCCATCCGCTACCATCCCACGTAACTACAGAATTATTAGTGTATTAATATAATAATATACTTGTACATTTACCATTTCCAACATTACGTTTTTATGAAACAGGCAAAAAATAAAAATTCCACTGTATATTCAAAGGACCAAAAACATCATATATACTACGATTATACCGATCAGATACGCATTTCGCAATGCGTGTGTTTTCATTTCTCCTGGTGGCTGGCGGGCGGCGGCGCCAATACACTTGAAAACAACGAAGGTCCCTTCAGCTCTTCAGGGATAAGTCTTCTTGTGGTTTCTTCTACTGTAACGAAGAGTGAAGTTGTGAACAGCATCAGGTGAGTTTTAAGACCAGGTGTATGCTTTTGTATTTTATATGATAAAACTTTACTGTAGTTGCAGCCTATAATAAGATTAGATTAGGACTATTTAGTATGAAGACCCTGCCTCCGTCGACGGCTCACGGGACGAGTATTTCCCCCTTATACCACCTGTATATTTAGATGGCAATAAACAATCCAGGACTAGTAAGTACAATTACCATACATTGTTTAGTGAAGCTATGTGGTAAACTTTTGATAAACATCCCATTAGCATAGATTGTTAACCTAGACCATATACCTATAGGGTAAACAACCGAGCAGACTAGCTGCGGCCACCTTAACCGTGTTCGGACCCACCTTCAGGAAAAGTACTTTAACATGCCCTGACACAGGAGATGGGCACCAGTCATGAGTCTCATGTCTCTAGGTGTTGCTTCACGGCCGTTGATCGTGACTGGTGCCCATCTCTGGTATTAGGACATGTTAAAGTACTTTTTCTGAAGGTGGTTCTAAGATGGTTAAGGTGGCCACAGCTAGTCCACTCGGTTGTTTACCCTAGGCTAAACCAGTCTGGGTGAAAATAGCAGCCTTTCTTCTGTGGGAGTCACTAGCCTAACTGTATGGGTACATAGCAAGTAATTGTGTTATGTAACTTGTGAACTTATGGGATCTGGTAAGCTGTACATTTAGGCGTGAATAATTAATCATAATATGTTCTTTTATTTATAATGAAGTAATACCATGTATTAGACTTGAAAAGACTTAAAAAGGACACAGTGCAAAAATAGTATTCCAGACTTTGTAAAGGCTATATTCTGGTTCAGTCTTATGTAGCCTATACCCTTGAGTGGTATTAACCTACCATAGGTTGCAGAAACAAGGTAGAGTGGCAATCCCTTTTTTAAAGGAATATCCTGATATTAGCTTGAAAAAAGCGGGGCTGAATATCAAGCAAAATAGTCTTGGCTATTTAAAGAGCAAACCAGTTTGCAGGAGGGTTATAAGTTGAGAGAAAACTTAACAAGATCTTTTATGACTAGCTTAATGTGGATTACATTATAAGTATTAGCCTATGCCAGCTAAAACGATACCTTGGGTTAAATAAATTACTTCCTAGACTAGATTCCTCTTCTTACATACTAGGAGCTTCAATTCATTCCAGAGATGTATAACTTCAGTATTTGTAATAACTCTCTGCCATCATTTGTTTCATATTTCAATCACTATAGGCTACACAGAAATGAGATTAGTATGTGTATTTCATGCCCACTTGAATGCTGTGAGCAAAATTTTTTTAAATACTCCACGTTCAAGAACCACATTCATAGATTTCATAGAAATATTGCTAACTGAGCCAAAATTGCAAAGTAAGATGTTGAAAACTGCCATTCTGGAAGAATCAGAAGTTTTAAAGTAGTTATGTAAACAATGTGATAACTTTTTCATTAACAATTGTAGATCCTAGGCCTGCTTTAATTTTGCAAAATTGGGGAAGGTTTTTTTTCCATCTAAATCATACTATACATAAGTAGGATTGCATGTGACTAAATCTGATAATTCCTATACTCTTAATACATTATAGTAAGATTTCTTATCATTGCATGCTTATGCTCTGAATCTCTTAATTTGAAACCACCTTTATGCTTTATTTTATTTCAAAGTTTATACCTTTCTTTGTTGTTTGTGATGCTCCATATGATCCTCTCTAATTCCACATCTCAACTTTTCATGCTGCTGTTCCTAATATACTATTTTCAGGACTGTCTTTATTTGCACACTATTACTACCTTTAAACTTCCCTATTCCTATTTCCATGCTATATAACTCAAAATTTTTGCCTTTCATAGTATGTTAGTACTATTGTATGTGTGCAATGATTAGTACAGTAGTACCTCGAGATACAAAATTAATCCGTTCCGAGGCGCCTTTCGTACCATGAGGTTTTCGTATCTTGGACCACATTTTACATGTAAAATGGCTAATCCGTTCCAAGCCCTGCAAAAACACCCCAGTAAATTTCATAATAAAGGTAAATTGACCTATAAACAATGAAATACTACAACAATTTGGACCATTCAATACGTAACTTAATAATAAAAATGCAAAACCTGTAAATAAAGTGTATATTAGTGTACAAGAAATATTATTACTGTAATGTAAAATGTGGAAGCTTACCTTTGGAGTGAGGCTATCTCCGAAAGTGGTGGCAGAGGAGGAGGTCAAACGGCAGATACGTACACTTAACTTTACGAAACACATAAAAAAATGTCAGAAAAACAAACTAAACTTTACAAAACACATTAACAAAACTGTAACACTTAACTTTACAAAAAACTTAAAATAAAATTTATTTTGGCTTTTTTTGATTTTTACATTTCTTTTTACTTTTTTATACTTTATGTAATTTCAATTCCTTCACCACCTAATGGATGCCAGTCCGTTTACGGAATTTTTCGAACCACCCATGAGAAGCCTTGAACTCTGGGGTTGCCGTTCATGTCCCCTCTCCGCCGTCGTCTTCGGCTTGGGCAATCAAATCGCCGAAAATAGCGCTGGCCTTCTGGCAGATTGCCGTCTCGGTTACCGTACCTCCATCGATTTCTTTGTCCTTGATCCATACAAGAAGCAGCCTTTCCATTTCATTATGCACATGACTCCTCTTGTTGGACAAAATAGTCACGCCCTTGGAAGGTGTAACTGCTTTGATGGCTTCCTTCTGCCTAAGGATGGTGCCTATCGTCGACGGATTTCGGCCGTATTCCTTAGCGATCACACTCAACCGCAAGCCAGCTTCATACTTTTTTATTATCTCCATTTTTGTCTCCATAGAAAACATTCTCTTCTTTCTGTGAACTTCAGCAACTTTCTTGGGACCCATGACTATATGTACTGTACGTAATTAAGTTACGTATGTAGTATGTATACTAATTAGGCTCTCACAACACGATAAGATAAAGTAGCACAACGAAATCACTAACGAATTTACGATACTAAACGAAATCGTTGGGCCGAACGAATGCCGTATGTGTTCGATAAAGCTTCAGGTGCGAAGTGGCCGAGCAAAGGCACACCACCACGTAAGATGCATGATGGGAGGGATGCTGTCCAATAGGAGAGAAGGATCTCATGGCTTGGCTAGCATCAGGAACCAATGGGAGAGCAGGAGGATGGTGGCGAGTCTACTAGAACTAAGATGGCGGCGCCAGTTTCAAAATTGTTATCGGGCGAATCTCGGACTTTCAGAAACTTTTCATATCTTGAAAACTTTTTGTATGTAGAGCAGTAAAATTTTTTGTGTCAGCTTTCGTATCTCAAGTCTTTTCGTAAGTTGAGCCTTTCGTATCTCAAGGTACCACTGTACTTTAATTCTGCAACTTCCTTGCAGGGATCTTATTATTTGTTAATCTGCATTCTAATGCATGATGTATCCATACACTGTCCTGTCTGGTAAAATCCATAATTTTTTTTATGTAATATCAGTTACTCTTCCTACCAGTTGTTAGTGTTTGGCCTTCTAATTGTCACCCACTGTCAAAATCATTTTTTTCCGAACAGTTTCTGCATTAAACAATGCTTTACTTAAATAATATATATAGATTGGCATTTGCCTGTTTTCTCATCCAATTCAAGCTTTCTATTCCCACCACACATGCTACTACAAAATTCTATTTTTACAGTATTTCAGCAAGGCTTAATTTTCAGGAACATCAGTGCTTCAGGCTACCCGCTTCATAGTTGCAGTTGATGGAAGATTCATCAACTCAGACTTGACTTCACTCGTTGCTGCGATGGCCATGGTTTTCACAGCTTTTTACAAATTTGATATTCATTACCCATCAGAAGCTTCAGTCACACTGGAATTTATGCAGAGGTAAGCTGTTGTAATAAGTTACCCGAGTTTTTTTTTTAATTTAAGCATATCAGGCAAGTAATTTATATTTAAATGTCCATGCACTGTACTTTGTAATATGTGTGGTGGTCAGCAGTTGCTTTACAATATTTTTACCATCATGTTCATATATCTTGTCATTTTTACAGGTGTTTCTTCAAAATAAATCCAGAAAAGGGGACAAAAATACCAGAACAAAGAAAAAAGTGGCACACACCCATCCAAGAATATTAAAGTTCAATGCAGAGTTTTCTGCATTGAGCTTATGGAATAAAGAGTGAAAAAGCATTCACACTTCTGTATAAATAATTACTGTTAAATTTAGTGTTAAAAAAAATTTACAAATCTGTTTTTCAAGAATAAAGTTTTTTGAAAGTTAATCTTCTCATTATTGTCTCCAATTGGATATATGACCTGCACAAGGAATTTTAGGTTACTATCTCAATTGTAACATAAAATGAAAAGAAATATTAACATTAAATGCAAAGAAATATTAGAGAAATCATGTACAAATCAGATGTAAATATAATTTTACAAAAAAAAAAAAAAAAACATGTATATATGACTATTGGTAAAATTTACAAATGTTTTATAAAATGCGGCCCCACAAGGAAGGTAAGAAAAATGTTTTTAGGTTTTTAGGATTATTTTTTTCACCCTTGATGTGTTTTTTTCTTAAATTTGCCACTCCAAAGTTTTGCCGGGTGGGGTTGTAATGCAGTGATATACTACAAGGTGGGGCAAATCAAATGCCCGAGTTTCGATAGGCTATTATGAAAAGTAAAACAATACTTACAGAATTATTTGTTGTTTTATTCGAATCAGTATACAATGCCGTTTGTGTGATCACTTTTTGAAGATGGCATCAGAAAGATGGTGCCATCTGTGGCGATGCACTGTTGAAGGCGATGTCTGAAGTTTTCGGCCGCTCTTCGGCACATCTCAAGGGGTACTGCAGCGATTTCCTCCCGAATTCGCATCTTCCAAATTGTGTGGAGAAAGTGTTCAGAAGTCGGCTACACAATTTGGAAGAATTGAAGATGCGAATTCGGGAGGAAATCGCTGCAATACCCCTTGAGATGTGCCGAAGAGCAGCCACAAAATTCAGACATCGCCTTCAACAGTGCATCGCTATAGATGGCACCATCTTCCTGATGCCATTTTCAAAAATTGATCACACAAACGACATTGTATACTGATTCGAATAAAACAACAAATAATTGCCTTAATAGCCTATCAAAACTCGGGCATTTGATTTGCTCCACCCTGTATATATGTATTTTAACCCGTATTTGAGAAAATCGCGTAAAAATATTAACCGTAAATGATACGGTATGTTATGGGTTAACTTAACGGTAAAACCGTGAATTTTACGGTTAAAATTTTATACGGGATTTTCTCAAATACGGGAGAAAATACGGTACATTAAAAATTACGGGACCCGTTATTTAAACGGTAAATGCCTGGCAACATTACTGCCAGGATTTTTACCGTTTCTTCAACGGAAAATTTTTAACAGTGTACCTCTCGGTGGTCTTGGTGTAATGACGTACGAGCAGCGGCGCATGAAACTTTCAACCACGGCCCAGTGGTGGCCCTGTCCTATATAGTTGCCAGACGCACGATTATGGCTAACTCCAACATTAAATCAAATGAAAACTACTGAGGCTAGAGGGCTGCAATTTGGTGTACGATGTAGTTTGTAAGAGCCAAGGGCGGACAGTAAAAGTGCGAATCGGACAGACATAGCCATTTCAATCATTTTCTTTTATAGAAAACTAAAACTAAAGCTGAATTAAATTGGCAGAAGTAAAATCACATCAAAAAGGTGTCCTCTTCGATGACAAATATTATTTATGGTAAAAGATTCACCGACAGGAAAAACAAAAGGAGTGGAGGATAGTGTTCCATAAGCAACTGCAAGGCAGAAGGAGCACACACACAAAAATCACACACACACAAGAGCGCAACAGAAAGAACAAACCAGTAATGGAGGAAGTGGAATGTGAAAGATGAGACCCGACAAAATGTTTCTGAGAATCTGAGCGAGAATCTCTTGGGGCAGAAGGAATTCTTCAGGATGGAAGCGATTGCAGGGACAAAGGAAACGAGAAAATGATTCGCCTAACAATATACACGAAGAAAAACGGAATTATGCTATAAGTAAATGTTGAAGTTTTCAAAGAGAGACATGTGGTACACCGCAAGTTTTACTTAGCAAACTTAAAAATCTCTCGGACATTTAATTAAAAAATTCAGGTTACTGGATTAGAGCTTTCCTCATCTTTATCATTATTTAGCTAAAAGATCATCAGGACCAAACATCTGTTTTCCATGACAGCTTGAGGTTCGGTTTTAAGTTGGAGTTAAAGTATGAAATGGCAATTTCCGCTCATTACTTCACTCGCACATGAAACAAAAAAAAAAACAGTTACTAACTCCAATCCAATAGAAGCTCACTGAAGTCGGGGCATAACTCAAGGTCAAACGTCAAAGAAGATGGAGACACGTCATCCAATAACTGGACTACTTCCCGAAGAATACTATTTTTATACAAAGAGTCACTGTTAAGCCCATAAGATGGAGGAGTGAATAAGAGGGGGGGGGGGGGAGAGACACATGGACACACACGCACACACACACACACCACACACATGCAAACAAGATGGAGAAATTCATGCCCAAAACTCAGCTTACAACGACACATAGCGAGAAAAAAGTTTTCAATCAAGACACGTCAAAACGATACTGCATTGAAACACTAAAAACAGCCTGGAGAAAGGACATATTTTGCAACTTCTATTGCGATGCATTTGACAAAAAGCCGAAAAAATTTAGCAGACGCAACTTGAGTACCACAGAGAACCAGCAGAGTGCTTGCCCTGTACCATAGAATAGGATATGTGAGGTCTTCCACCCACGGCCTTCGACGAGGCCGAGGATGCATTGCAGCAGAATATTCACGAGGATTCAAGACAATTATGAAAAAGATGTGTCCTAAGGCCTTCTGCTGTTCCCTATGAAACACATTGTTATTGTAAAAGTAATGAATTCCCTGACTGAAATTACAAAAAGAAACTCACTCGCTCAGACATGGCTATGTCAGTCTCATATTCACAAATTATTTGGAGGTTTATCTGAAGGGATAAAAGGAAATTGTTTTGGAAAACATGAAATAAAGCAAACAGCAAACCTCGGCGGCTTCAGTCGACCTCTGGAATTTGCCGAGAGCAAGATATTTCATTCTGCAACGTAATATACACCATAAAAATGTAATTTTAAGTGTCACGAATTCTCACTAAGTATGATACGGCAATTTATATCTGCTCTCGCCAGAACCAGCGCTTTAAACTTGCTTGTACACAAATGGCTTCGAGGAAAGAATGCCCCAGACGCCACGGACGGTATATCACGCTGGAAGGAAAGCGATAAAGGGATCAACGCATCGAAAAGCTTTTCAGGGCGTGAATCATCCTCTGGGAAGAAGCACAGCGAGGGACAATGAGAGCTGTTCGAAGGAACGTTTCAAGTTGCTTACAACATTGCTCCTTAACGTTACTGAAAATAATAAATTTGGACGGAGGGCTAATTTGTGTTGTGGGGGTAGGGGGAAGGGTGGTTTGGCTTTCTAGGTCCGATTAAAAACATTGCTGGAATAAGTGCAATGTTTTACCGACACATGATAGGCAAGTTTTACCTGATCATAAAAATATTTTACAGGATTCTCGTTATTTTCAGCAAACTTATGTGGACACTAACTCAATAATAATTAATTATTATTGTTTTAAGTTAGTATCAAATAGAAAATGGAAATATACAAAGTATAAATTTCAGAAAATATATTTTAATCTTTGGATTATAGATGCAGAGGCACAAACAAATACTTAATTATATAATACACACATACATATACAAGCACAAATATATATGTATATACATAAACACACACACACACACACACACACACACACACATATATATATATATATATATATATATATATGTATATATATATATATATATATATATATATATATATATATATATATATATATATATATATATATATATATATATATATATATATATTAATGAATCAGAGACCCAATTTCGTAATACCGTGAGAAACCTACATAAGAATATAGAGCGAATCACGATGAATAAACCAGAATAGAACTCACATCGTCTGCTTCTGACGGAGGGGAAAAAATTAAATAAATAGACAACCTTATTACCGTCGCTTGAAGCACCAGCAATCATCCAGGCAGCAAATAACATGATTTCATTGTGTAAGCAATGTGTAAATAAAAATACTTTAATTATGTTTGTCAGCGAGATAGATCCCATTAATAATCTCTCTCTCTCTCTTTCTCTCTCTCTCTCTCTCTCTCTCTCTCTCTCTTCTCTCTTTCTCTCTCTCCTCTCTCTCTCTCTCTCTCCTGTTAAAGAAAGTAGTTCATTCTATCGCAAAGCCACTTGCAATATTATTAAGACAAAGTGTAGATACAGGCAAGAATATATGATGAGCACAAATTAGCATATATTACCCCTACTTTCAAAAGTGGATCAAAGACTAGAGGCAAGTAATTATAGGCCTGTAGTCTAACATCACATATTATGAAAGTGTATGAAAGGGTAATGAAGAAAAATATTATGAAACATTTAATAAAAAATAATTTGTTTAATAAAGGACAACATGGTTTCGTACCCGGAAAAAGTACACAAACCCAACTGTTAGTCCACCGTGAAAACATATTCAAAAATATGAAAAGCGGAAATGAAACAGATGTATTTAGACTTTGCAAAAAAGCTTTTGATAAAGTAGACCATAATATATTAGCGAAGAAAATTAGAAAACACAATATCGTGGATAAAGTAGGAAGATGGTTAAAAGAATTTTTACACAATAGAAAACGATAGTTATTGCAAACGACGAGAAATCGGATGAAGCCAAGGTAATATCCGGTGTGCCGCAAGGTACGGTGTTAGCTGCAATACTGTTTGTTATTATGATTGAAGACATAGACAATAATGTTAAAGATTCGGTAGTGAGTAGTTTCGCAGATGACACAAGAATAAGTAGAGAAATTACTTGTGATGAAGATAGGAACGCTCTAACAAGAGACCTTAACAAAGTATATGATTGGGCAGAGGTAAATAGGATGGTATTTAACTCTGATAAATTTGAATCAATAAATTATGGAGACAGAGAAAGAAAGCTATATGCATATAACGGGACCTAATAATGGAGGACCATCACAAATAAGGAAGCAGTTAAAGACCTTGGTGTGATGATGAATAAGAACATGTTATGCAATGATCAAATAGCAACTCTGTTGGCAAAATGTAAAGCAAAAATGGGAATGTTGTTACGGCACTTCAAAACAAGAAAAGCTGAACACATGATTATGCTGTATAAAACATATGTTCGTAGTCCACTTGAATATTGCAATATGATATGGTACCCACACTATCAAAAGGATATTGCACAAATAGAGAGTGTACAAAGGTCATTTACAGCTAGAATAGAAGAAGTTAAGGACCTAGACTACTGGGAAAGAATACAATTCTTAAAATTATATAGTCTAGAAAGGAGAAGAGAACGCTACATGATAATTCAGGCATGGAAACAGATAGAAGGAATAGCAGAAAATATCATGGAACTAAAAATATCAGAAAGAGCAAGCAGAGGTAGATTAATAGTGCCCAAAACTATACCAGGAAAAATAAGGAAAGCACACAGGACATTAATCCACTACGCACCAGCATCGATAATGCAGCGTCTATTCAATGCGTTGCCAGCTCATCTGAGGAATATATCAGGAGTGAGCGTAGATGTGTTTAAGAATAAGCTCGACAAATATCTAAACTGCATCCCAGACCATCCAAGATTGGAAGATGCAAAATATACCGGAAGATGTACTAGCAACTCTCTGGTAGACACTAGAGGTGCCTCACACTGAGGGACCTGGGGCAACCCGAACAAGATGTAAGGTCTGTAAGGTAAGGTAAGGTAAGGTTAAGGTCTCTGAAATGCTGTTCTTATACACTTTATCGTTTGAACTGTTTTATATGTCATTTATCTAATACACCTACCAAAGATATTTTCAGCTCATGTGGACATAACTGTGTATTCGCCTTACTTCAATAAGCACTGTTAATGAATCTGAACTTTAGAGAGAGGGATACTATGAACTTGCTTCTTTAATCGGTGTTAGTAAGTTTATATTTTATTACAATCGATGTTAGTTTAGAACTTGCGGCCCCATACTCTCACTTGAGTAACAAAAACACACACACACACACACACACTATATATATATATATATATATATATATATTATATATATATATATATATATATATATATATATATATGTATGTACGTATAACTGAATCACGACAATCTGGTACTGAAGGGTCTCGAACTCTCGACACAGTACCTTTCCAACGAAGGTAGTGCCGAGAGATCGAAGCCGGGCCGGTACTGATTCATCATATCACTTATAA
>NC_087213.1:14348769-14363872 GCF_015104395.2 Macrobrachium nipponense | reverse complement strand
CCGTATGCAATATGGCTTCTGCTCCAAACCTTTATAGCTTCTGTTTTTTTATCGGTTCTATGATTCAACGCCTCTCAAAAAACCGTTAGTTCACTTACTGTCAGTATCTATTGGACTATTAGGCCTGGAACATCCGTACAAACGAATGTACATACTTGACTACAAGACAAGCGATCTCTCGGGCTTACGTACCCAAATTCCTTCACTCAAGTAAGCTGCCCGTACAGCCTGTCTCCAAGCAAGAAACGATATGTAATTTCACTAACATTACACACTTGTAAGATGGCTCGGCCACCTATGTCCTCTGTGCACTCCTGTCGCACACCACATCAGCAACTAATGCACAATGTATCAGTTTGCCACATGACTTAGGCTACCTCCGTTGCTGGAGCCCTTGTGCTTCGTCGAATGCACATAAGTTTAAGAACTCGTAGCGCACAAATTGTGATCAGTATAGCACCTAAAATGATCATTAATATTGGTATAGTGTAACGGTCACTAAAGAAAAGCTCATCCTTGTCAGTTGTAGACGCAGGTCGAGTGCGTAAAACAAATCAAAACAACTCAGCACGCGCCATTATTCAGTGTCTGCGACCCTCATGAGTGTATCCAACACCATCTCGTCGCAAAACTGTAGATTCGACGTTTTCTGCTGAAGGGAACGTGAACACCACCCCGTTGTCAAGGAAATATCCCGTGACTTCTATGCAAGTGCTACTCGCACCCGCCTCATCGAAAATTGTAGACTCCTGATTTATCCCATAACGTATTCCTGAGACGGTATATCGAAGACATCTCATCCTTTGCAAAGGCAGTCCATAGAAACGCCATTCGTGTGTAGACTTGACTCGACCTCTGGTACTGTAGAACGAAGTCGTTTCCATCGCCATCATCACATAGAGTTGGGAATTCTCTAAAGTCATTGTGTGTCCGTATTTAAAAGGTCTACATGGTCATAAAATAACTAAAGTCTTGCTTAACCCCACAAATTCGTCATTAATTTATATACTCAATCTACTAGTCAAATGTTAAAAATTCCTTGCTAAACAAAATATAATCTTTACCCACTGAATCCTCACAAATAATCCCATATATGACAAACACGCTATCAAAAGAGAACCCATAACGTCTAACAGCAAAAACCCCTTTATGGTTTATAAAACTAACCTCCATAAAATATAATGCCGAACACCCCTTCCATCTAACTCACATACCGCGACAAATTATATCTCCTATCTAAAATAAAAATGCTATTTAGAGCTTAACCCCCAATACAACATCTCTAGTAAGAAAAGAAAAAAAGAAAAGAGGAAAAAAATAAGATAACAACAATAATATGTGAACTTTCCCCCATTACACAGCGAACATAAGAGAAAAGAAACATATATAATTCAATATCTTTCCCAAAACGGAATGTGCACTGTTACGGAATTTGCTACCGCAGCAATCCCATCGACCAGAAACGACCGGAAAAGAATCCCCTTACATGATACATTCCCGTGGAATGCCATAATCAACATCTACGAGAATAGTGCAAATCCCCGAGTAATCAATTCCAAAGGGAAAAATCCGAAACCGGATTCATTACAGCAACATTAGCAAAAAATCCACCTGTGAACACCTCAGGTGCTTCAAACTGCAGCATAGTCAGACTCGCAACACCAGAAACTCATGATTCTCAAAAAAAATGTTCTATACTGAAACTACATCAGCACATTCCACAGAACTATCTCCAGGATATGACCAAGGTGCTCCAAAGTTATCTCAAAGACACAATTCTCTCAAACGTTACTGCCCAATTATATAAAAAATTATCATCTATTCGGGATAAAAAACTACGATAAACTCACAATTCCATAATTATATACCGCCAAAAAAAAGGAAAGTCACCCTCAAGGATTAATGCTACCTCCTATATATATATATAATATATATATATATATATATATATATATATATATATATATATATATATATATCTATATATATATATAAATAACCGTCTTAATAATAACACCACTCCAGTGATATAAATATTACCTCCATTTAATTAATAACCCCACACAAAACAAAAAAAATCATCCCCCCCCAAAAAAACTTTGTCGTTAAATCATAACTCCCCACGACATTACCCGAATTATATAAACCCCAATGTCATCTATTCGGCTAGTGAAACCGAAAAAATTCAGCCCCAAATATCATACACACAGGAATAATCCATGTTTATCATCACGTTTCTCAGCTAAAACAAAAGATTTGCTGTATTTCAACCATTTCCCACGTAAAATATTAACCACGAAATCTTACGCCAAAACGCCGCAGATTTGCGCATAATAAGAAAAAAACAGTAGAAGGAAATAAAAGAGAGAAAAAAATGTAAAAGCATTCCGCCACCAAATTGCAAATAACAGACACGAAGAAAAAATAAAGAAAAAAATGCAATTGCGCGACAATATATTAATCACTACAACCAATTCTTTTCAATTTCGAGATATGTGTTAACCTCGACCGACCTGTTTTTTCCTCTAAGACTACAAATCTGTTTCCAATTTTCTCTTCAGTGACTTTAAAAGGACCTTCAAACTTCGGGCCTAATTTGTAATTTAGTTTATTTCTCACGTTAAGTTTTAAAAATACCTTGTCTCCGACATTGATCTTGGGATCAGATGTTTTACTATTACTCTTCCGTACCATATCTCTGGTTGTGGATTCGAGATTATGGCTGAGACAAGAATGTCTCTCTCTCGCTGTGGATACCAACGCCTCGACCGTATCCTCCCAATGATGAGGCATAGTTAGCAAATCAAATGTGCCTTGTGCTGGACAACCAAACAAAGCTTCAAATGGGGACATTTTAATGGAATCACTAACCATAGTGTTAATACTGTGTCTAACAACATTAACATACCTGTCCCAATTCTTATCATTACCACCTACAGTTTTCCTGAGAGCCTCGAGCACTGTCCTGTTTGCTCGTTCGCACAACCCATTAGCCTTGGGTCTGTATGGAATAATTGTTACTTTCTGTATCCCCATGACTTCAGCTAAACATTCCAAGGTTTTGTTCACAAATTCCCTCCCATTGTCGGTAAATAGAACTTCGGGTGAGCCATATCTGCAAATGATACTATTGAAAAACGCTATGGCTACTTCTTCGGCCGTTTTATGCTTAAGTGGGAAAGTTTCTACTATACTTGTAAGTTCATCTATTATCACTAACAAGTACTTGTTCGCATATCTAGACTCACAACAATTCCCCAGGATATCCATATGTATTCTCTGAAAAGGTCTACTCGGTATAGGATACGATCCTAACTTGCATGAAGTTGTCCTTGCAGGCTTACATGCGTTGTACACCGTACAATTCCTTACAAAATTTTCCTCATCTTTCCCCATGTTTTTCCAAATGTATTTAGCATGAACCTCATCATACGTTTTTTCTATTCCCAAGTGTGGACTACATAACCTGCAATGAACTATATCCAAAACCACTGGTATTAGGACCTTCGGAATTACAATCTGTGTCGTATCTCCTTTACTTTCACTGGTTCTCAACTTATACTTAATTTTCCTAACTAATAGATTACCTTCTAACTCCAAACCCGAAAAAGGCAACTTATAATGTTTCCTGACTAATTGCCCATTTAGAAACGCTTTTGCATCTGCTAAAATCTTGTCATCATCTTGCCTTTGCTCTATGAGAGGTATATCCCATTGTATGGCCTCGCTAGTGACTTGCATGACTTGGAAACCTTCCGTGTCGTGAAAACTCCTGCTGAGAGCATCAGCAACCACGTTAAATTTGCCCTCTATATATTTGAGCTTTGCATCAAAATCTCTGATAGTTAAAAACCATCGAGCTCTTTTTGGCGACAAATCGGGTTTATTAAAAAGATCTAGTAATGGTTTGTGGTCTGTAAGAACTTCTACTTTATTCCCAATGAGTAACATTTTAAAATTAACTAAGCTTGACACTATTGCAAAGGCTTCTTTATCTATGGTGGCCATGGACTTCTCGTTGCTGCCCTTTGTCCTGAACTTCCTGCTATAAAAAGCTATAGGATGAAATTTCCAATCGAACTTTTGCATAAGGCAAGCACCTATACCTTCCTGGCTTGCATCAGTCACTAATGTAAAAGCTCCTTGAGATTTTGAAATTCTCCACCTGGGGTTCATTCCATTGAAATTGAACGTCTTCCTGCAATACATCAGTTAGGGGAGCTGGTATATTAGAGAACCCTTTCACAAACCTCCTGAAGAAACCGGCGATACCCAGGAATGACTTAATCTCTTTCTTTGATCTGGGGGTGCGAAAATTCGCTATTTCTTTGACTTTATCGTCATTTACTCTAACCCCTTCCTTAGATATGACGTGGCCTAGATATGTGATCTGCTTTTTCAAGAACGAGCACTTGGCTAGCTTAATTTTCAACCCTGCTAATCTAAGCCTCCTAAGTACTTCTGTAAGCACTTCCAGGTGTTGCGCGATCGTGTCCGTTGCGACCAGGATGTCATCCATATACACAAAAACATTTATGCCCAATAACCCGTGCAAAACTGTGTTCACCAACCTGGTAAAGGTCATCAGATTTCCCGATAAACCAAAAAGGCATTCACGTAAATTCATAGTGTCCCTTGGGCACTGAAAAAGCGGTATATTTCTAGCTACTCTCACTAAGAGGGACCTGTAAGAAACCCTGCGCCAAATGAATTGAGCTATAAATATTATGTCCCCCAATTTCAACAAAAAGATCTGGTATGCACGCGACTGGGTAGCGGTTAGGGATCGTCTTCTCATTTAAACGTCTAAAATCGACGCATACACGGACAGAACCGTCTTTCTTAGGCACCGCTAACAAGGGAAAGTTGTAAGGAGACATGCTAGGTCTAATGATTCCTTCTTCCCATCTATTAACCTCTTTCTCTACCTGTTCTCTGATTTTGAAAGGTATGCGGTATGCAGGAATATAAATAGGTTTTGTGCCACTCTCCAAATTTACCTTATGCTCTAACACATTAGTCAACCCCAATTTATCACCTTGTAAGGCTACCGTATCCCCAAATTCTGCCAAGAGCCCGCTTATCGCTTCAACGTGTTCGCTATAATGTGCATTAACTAAATGTTCTCTAAATGTTCGTTTCCTTGATTGCATTTCTGTCTCCGAAAACTCAGGTTTCCCCTCTACGATAGCCACTGAACCACTATCACAACTCCAATCTTGGAAAGCCAATACATATGTATTCTTCTGGTATCTCCTAACTGTATCATTACAGTTTAGCAACTCTAACCACGTAAACCCATCCTTGGATACACTGTTCACCTATGCCGTGCTAACAACCCCTCTAAGCTTTTCGCTATTTTCAATAACACACACATCTGTGGGTTTTCTCATTTCCTTCAATTTAACTTTTACCATAGTCTTCGAACCTGGTAATAACATAATATCTTCGGATAAAACACCTCTATATTTGTGGTTAGTACCTCCCCTTTCCACCGCCCCATACACATTACCACCCTCAGTATCATCCCCAGCAATGTTTGCACAGAAATAACATCAATATTAGTATCAACATCACCATCCAAAGTATCATCACCACCATTGTTATCACTGTGAAAGCTGATAGAACCCCCGTAATCATTTTCCATCAGCAACGTGGGTTTTAATATTACCTTTCTCCATAACACTCATATCACCGCCATTAATATCACCGAGCACATCTCCTCTTTCAATAACCTCCATGTCCTCCGTTCTATTCACGTCCTCATAAGGCAGGAAAACAGCCGGTATCCCGACTGTTATCCCATTAACACCCACATAGATCGAAATCTTGTGTCTTCTACAAGCAGGATGACCCAGCAAAAGTCTGTTGCCCAACGCAATTCCTTTCATTACCAAAAATGGTTCTTTTAACACTCTGTCACCGAGAGTAAACTGTATTTGAACACAACCCAGGATATTTAATCTATGGGCTTGCACATCACACACCGTCTCTGTTGAGGGTTGCAAAGGGTAATTGGAAAACATGGATTGATACAAATTATAGTCCATTAGATTTATTGATGCCCCTGAGTCTATAAATATTGGGATATCCACATCCCCTACTGTTCCATAGACTATAGGCCTGGGCTCTGGGGCGTCCCCCACGAGACCACAATGGCATTTACCAATCACCTGTACCCATTTTGTTTGATCGGGCTTCCAAAAATTTCGCCGATCCCTTTGCCCTCTGGTTTGACCTGCCTGGGAAGTTCTCATAATTATAATTACCAGAACCTTGAGGTGTAGGTCTCTCATCTCTCCGTATCTGAGATGGACAAAACTGCCAATAATGATCGGTACTCTTACACATTCCACAATGTTTAACCCTACACAATTTCTTTGGATGCCCTGGTTTACTGCAGTTGAAACAGCGCAACTGCTGTTGCTTTTGATCGATCGATCTTTTGTTATATTCAACTTTTGTGCACAGACGGGGAGGAGAAAATTCTGTATTTGCACTCTATCCCTCGGGCCTGTCCCATTAAAAATTGTGTTATCTACAGTGGGACATTTAGACATATGTTTCTCAATTTGGGCATAAAGTAATTCTTTGTCTGAAGTAGGTTCAATCTTTTCATTAAAGCTATTCACTATTGCATCCGGTACATCGTGCAAGAGCAGGGAAAAATAGATCAGTTTATGAATGTTCACAAAAGAGACATTATTCTCTGTAACCCATTTAGATGTTTTCAGTTTTCCTTCCCAATCTGCCACTGCGTCAAAAAGTTTTGAACTATGTTCTATGAGGCTATTAGTGCCTTTCCGTAGTTTATAAAGACCCCGGAGGTCCCTCACCATATCTCCGTGTTCCTTTGAGCCATAAGCTGTTTTCAAAAATGCTTGCAAGTCCGTCCAGGTACGACATTTTGTAAATTGGAAACTCCGGCAACGATGGGAGAGGTCTCCCCATTGAAATCTAACAAAGCTTTCGCTTCTCTAAATGCCTCTATATCGTCCGATATATTCTTTCCCGCTAAATAATTATTAACTCTTTCAATAAAAATTTGGACAGGCTGTGATAAAACGCCATCTACCATCCCTCTGAATGGACTCACACCCACATTCACGTTCGTTACGTGATGTAGTAGGGTTGTGGTACTCTTAGTATCTGCCATCTTTCTCTGTTTCCGAAAGCTATTTTGTTCTATAAGATTCCCTATCTCAATAACATCAATGTATTTATATACACAAAACCCAATCCAGAAAAAGTAACACAAATTTTCCCCCAATAATGGATAAGAAAAGGCAAACGAGCCCCACGCCCAGTATATTATCCCACGAAAGCAAAAAAAAAAAAAAAAAAAATAGGGAGGGGATAGAAAAAGAAAAAATGCAAAACACTTACTAAGTGCTACACCTCAACGACTGTCTCAAACCCCCAGCTCTCGCCTCTCTCTCTCTCTCCTCTCTCTCTCTCTCTCAGGGCATGACTCGCAACAAAAAAACTCCACTCAAGTAAATTCGCCACAAACAAACAAAAGGAACATAAACAACAACAAAAAGTACAAAAAAACATAAAAGGTAAAAAGAAGAAAATAAGAAAGAAAAACTTGAAGATACACTCACGTCTTCATATGACTGGAAACCGAATTCGTATACGTACCGCAAATATGCGTGAACTATTTACCACACTTGCGAAACACTTTAATACGTCAAAAATTAAACTTTTCCCCTTCACGTTTTAAAACACTGGTGTTCAAGAATCCCAAGATGGCTGACACTGACTTAGCCTTAGAGACAAACAGCTTCTCCCTGTCCAACCCATTGAATCAGCAAAAAGAGCCCCGAGTTGCCTGTGACATGATTGTAACCCCTTTTCCTACCAAAAAAAAATAACATTATGTCTAACTGGTCACCAGTCTCTTCGTTAGCGTACCTACAGCTTATAAAATATATAAAAAGCCTCTTAAACCGCCTGCCACCACTCTTAACCCCCCTTTTTATTAAAGCTACACAAATTGGAAACCCTTATCTGTTGTCAATGGTGCCCTCTGTCTGCAACCATGTCGTTAGGCTATTAAGATCTCGTAAGTATAAAAATATACTATTTATTACCCAAAGCAGTTGAATATAAAATAGAACAAAATGATTAACAAGTCATAATGACAAGAAACCCAAATCTGCCCATAAAGAAAACTAGTAAGTTAACATTCTACCCTCCTGACTAAGAATTCACTCCCAGACCCAAAATGTCAATAAGTTCATCATATTAGTCAGGTTAGAGATTCCCGTCTCTAGTACCATGAAATAGAACCCATTTGTAATAAAGATAACAATGGATAAAAGATACACTTCACACATCACGCTCTTTCAAAGTATTTACATAAAAGAATGTATTTCACACTTCTCTCTCTTTCAAAGGTAACGGTTTTCTAAGTCTTACAAAATATGTGTCATTCCTTTACGATGGGGGTTTCCTCTCCTGACACCTGACGTGTACCACCTGACCTCTTTGATCTCACCAAAAGGAATGTGGCTTTCGCAAGTGCCTTGGACTATTAGGCCTGTGACATCCGTACAAACGAATGCACATACTTGACTACAAGACAAGCGATCTCTCGGTTAAACGCTTACGTACCCAAATTCCTCCACTCAAGTAAGCTGCCCTTACTGCCTGTCTCCAAGCAAGACACGATATGTGATTTCACTAACATTACACACTTGTAAGATAAACATATATATATATATATATATATATATATATATATATATATATATATATATATATATGTCAAGGACTTCCATTTGTTGAAGTTAACAATTTGACAAACCTTTATTCGTTTTGCTGGGACCTGGTGACCTCCTTGCTCAGCCATTGCTGATATTTATTTTCATTTTTTTCCTTATAACAAACTTTCAAACTGCTCCACTATCCATGCGGCGGCTTTTCTTTGTCGCCAATTAAGAAACATCAATCACTTTGTAATACACAAAAACCTACACCAATCAAGGCACTTTATATACACAAACAGCCACGTAAAGGAATACTATTCAGCTGGCATTGTCTATCCTACCAATACTCTTCTGAATAACCATATTGGACAGAACTAATATTTCTATGGGTCTCTATCGAATAAATGCCCTATTAAAATCTAGAGAATTCAATTTTAGGTAGCAAAAATCGAATCCATCTGAAAAGGAAATCATAATTATCAAACACTGAAATGCATCAATAAGTGCAATGAATAAATGTCTTATAAATCTTTTCTAAGCGTGTCTCTACGCTTCCCCAATCACAGCATCAAAAATCAATGCCAATGTGCAAAGTTTTCAAAGTCTTTCTTTCACTATACCTTATCTCTGTGGATCTCCAAATACCTTCTATGGCATGGTTTCACACTCAACGTCTGTCGTATAATTTACCCATTAATCACCACACTTGGGATTTTATTCCATTCATTTGCTCTAACAGACACATGCACTTACACCTATTAATGGACTTACGAATGCAAGCACGCTAATAGACGTACGAATGTAAGCACGTTAATGTCTTCTCTGTTCCGGTGTACGTGCGTTTTCCATTTCACGTGAACTCTCTTGACCTCTGACGTCACACTCATGTGAGCTTCACGCTATTCAGGTCATTAGTGCGCCCGCGATCTCTCTGGTGCGATTGAGTATGTTTATCTTTATCAAATTTGTCCTTTGTGCGCATTTAAGGAATTCGCTGTTTTTGCACCTGTCTCAAACACTAATACTCGAGGCTGGCTTGTTTTAGCCTCTGACTGCCTGTCTAGTTTCATTCCCATACACACGACACACACACACACACACACACACACACAACACACACACACACACAATTTATATATTATATATATATATATACTATATATTAATATATATATATATATATATATATATATATATATATAATATATATATATAATACTATATATATATATATATATATATATATATATATATAGATATATATATAATTGTATGGCAAAACACTTTCTGTCATCCCTTCCATAGGACTACACACACACACACACACACACACACACACACACACACACACACTATATATATATATATATATATATATATATATATATATATATATATATTATATTATATATATATATTATACACTAAGTAAAACCAGATTCTTATCAAGGAAACCATTCTGTCGGAACTGGTCGGGCATCGTCCCTTCCGATCATGGCAGTCTGTTAAAGGCATTCTCATGTTGAGTAGAAAAGAATATAAGAACTAGGTCACATCCTGACGTACCTACCTGACCCTGCGTGCTATTCATAATGTTAGAAGTAATATTGAACTGGCTTCGAAAAACTAGATCCGAAAATGTCGGCGTTAATTATTAAATTTTTCTATGAAAATGGCTGATTATTGCTCGGATTTTTTTAATGCAAATTGTGTGTTGACACTAACAAGGCATCGCTAATGATTTTTAACTGTCGTAATTGGTGTAGCATTGCCTCATTTTTCTAACGTCATTTAAAGACTTGAATTTGGAAATATAATAACATGAATTATGAGGGTTTCATCATTAAAGCTAATATTAAGTTTAAACTTTTACTCTTTATGCGTAAAAGGGTCGGAATTTCTGTAATTGTATGTCCACATTTTCAGTTATGTTTTATTCATACTCGTATGATATGAGTTTGTACGAAATACATATTCGTATACAGGAGAAACCATTTCTCGATTACAGGTAATCCCTGGTTATATAACAGCTGGAGTAAAATAGAAATAAAATGGAAGATAAATAATGGGATTAGCTTCTCTTTTAACAAACTCACCTTCGTTGGTCAGTATTTTAGTATATATATGTATATTGTGTGTGTATGTGTTTTTTAGTAACTGAACTTATTCAACGATAAAAATGATAGTAAGATATAAAATACTAACTGACGGCAGTGGGTGTATGCAGCAATCAAATAGCTCAAAAAAGGTTCACGCTTCCTTTTCTAGAGTAATAAACTATACCAAATAAATGAAATGGGTTCTTTTAGGCAAAGTGGTTTTGGCAAACTTACGCTAAAAATTAAATCTCTATGAAACGCCTAAAACAAACTAACTTCTAAAAAAAAAAGTTATGTAACTTGATTTTCACGTTTTCCATGAACTTGTAGGACGTGGATTGTTGTGGAAGTTTCTAAATTAATTTTTTGCGATTATCTAGAATATATAATATATATATATATAATATAATATCATATATATATTATATATACTCATATTATTTTACAATTAAAGATATTATCTTATAGATATATATATATCACATAATACATATATATAATGATATAATAATTATATATAAGATATAATATATATTATAATATAGTATAATATATATAAATTGTTATAATATATATATGATAGATGAATATATATAATATATATAATATATTTATTATATATATATATATAATACATAATATATATATATAGCGCGTGTTTTGTGTGGGCGCGTGGTGCTTTAAGCTTCAAAAAGTTTAAGTGATTTTTCAATAATCCATTAATCAAGAGTGCGGGGAAAAAGATGAATTGTAAGAAATAATAAAGACCGTTTGAATGGCCTTTGGATAACATCAACAGATTTCCATGTGGCATAATAATAATAATAATAATAATAATAATAATAATAATAATAATAATAATAATAATAATAATAATAATAATAATAATAATAACCAAAGAAACCTCATAATCACATGAGTTAATAAAATAAAATGGAAAAGTAAATCCACAGTAATATGTCTGATCTGTTATTTAAAATACAAAGCAGAGAGGCTTTCGAAGACCTGCACGGTCCTCCTTGTCAATCTGAATACAATTACTAACAGTGACCATACAAGAACTCTGTTTTTTTGACTAGTTTACAAATAGCCTGTTTGGTGATGTAGTTGGCTCTTCACGTATCCCCTCGTTCTCCAACGGCAAACCAGCTAATCGCCTAGATCTTCGAAGTGGCGGTTCGTCTCTTGAATCGTTTGATGTGTTGTCCATAGCAGCTTGTTGGGCGCCTGCAAGCTGCTATGGACAACACATCAACGATTCAAGAGACGAACCGCCACTTCGAAGATCTAGGCGATTAGCTGGTTTGCCGTTGGAGAACGAGGGGATAACGTGAAGAGCCAACTACATCAACAAACAGGCTATTTGTAAACTAGTCAAAAAAACAGAGTTCTTGTATGGTCACTGTTAGTAATTGTATTCAGGATTGACAAGGAGGACCGTGCAGGTCTTCGAAAGCTCTCTGCTTTGTATTTTAAATAACAGATCAGACATATTACTGTGGATTTACTTTTCCATTTTAATAATAATAATATAATAATAATTATAATATATAATAATAATAATAATAATAATAATTAGTGATATTAATAATAATAATAATAATATAATAATAATAATAATAATAATAATAATAATAATAATAATAATAATAATAATAATAATAATAATAATAATAGTTAATTTTTAAGGGAAAGAGATACGCTGTTATACACATCTCTTTAAAATTTGAGAATTACGTTGTGACCTTTTTCACAGAGGAAGAAATTGTCAGGAAAGCAAAGACTTTCGAATGACGACCGTTTCATTAATAGCAGCGTGAGCGGCTTAATATCTCTCTCCTTGTTTTCCCAGACCGAAAAATATCACCACATCATCAGCGAAGTTAAGCAGCAGGTCCCACTAGGACCCTGGCCCACGTTTAAGCTTCTTTCCCAGAGTCTTGCTTGAATGAGCTCACGTTACGAGCAAAGGGCATTGGAATCTGCATGGAAACGGAAAATTAATTTTATGTAATAAAATAATAATAATAATAATAAAAAATATAATAATAATAATAATAATAATAATATGTGGCGCCGTGGCAGAGTGGGTTAGGTCGTCAATGGACTGGTTAAGCAACATTGGGTCTGGTCAGTCTTTGGATGGGTGACCGCTCTCCTCGGCGTTGATTCCTTGGGAAAGGATCTTTACCATAATTCTACTCAGCTGTAAATGAGCACCTATCCCTGATGGGTTAGGGTCCAGCTATGGGTTAAATAGCAAAACTCAGCAATGATGGAAAGAAATGAAGGAATAAGAGACAACGACGTAAATGGAACCTCTGGCAACAGAGGAACTTCGTCCGGCAGCCAGGTATTCAACCCAATTGAAGGGGAAGACGGTCAGGTACTTGGAGGTCGTCATCCAGCAGCTGACCACCACAACGACAGTAACCAACAGCCTGAGATTGGGGCTACAGAACCAAACCAGAGGAAGAAATGGACAAGAGAAGAAAATAAGGAAATATGGAGGTGCTACATCAGAATCAACCCGACGGAGAGAGGATATAGAAGAAGGTTGGTCAACATCTGGAATGAGAGGAATAACACCCCCCAAACAGAGCAGAGGCTGGCAGACCAAGTAAGGAACATGAAGAAAAAGAACTGGCTCTCCCCAACAGAAAGAGAAGAACTGGAAAGGGAAATGACACACGACAACGAATTACAAGACGAACTGAGAGACAATGCCACAGAAGATGACAAGGATGATGAGGTATCAAAAAACGACATACGAAGAAACACCGACGATGTAACAGAGAGGACGGAATAGGTAGAAAAGATTAGACAATGGATGGAGCCAGATACAGAGAGAACAAAGATCCCCTTCATGAAAGCCTACAACACCAAGAAATTAAGGGAGAAAACAAGTGAGGTCAATTAAATAATGGGAATAATACACACCACCAGTATCACAGAAACAAATAACTTGGCATATGCAGGAGTAAGATTAGTAGCAGAACTGATGGAGATACGAGCACCAACACTACCACCACAACCCAACAGAAACCAAAACAGCAACCTCCTTGGAAAAGGAGCTTGGAAAAGCAAATCATGGTGATGAGGTCTGACTTGAGTAAACTGAAAGAGATGGCAGAAAAAAGGCTAATAAGCAAGAAAACAAGGGAAGATGTAAAACAGAAGCTTAAGGCCAAAGCACATAAGATCCAACGGTACATGAACAGGAATAATGGATACCAACAGAACAAACTATTCGGAACCAACCAGAAAAGACTGTACAGCCAACTAAGTGGGGAAGACAACCACCAAGAAATTCCTGAAGCCGAACCAAGTAAGAGACTCTGGGAAAACATATGGAACAATCCGGTATCATGGGAAAACATATGGAACAATCTGGTATCACACAAACATGCAACATGCCTTCAGGAAGTCAAGGAAGAAGAAACAGGCAGAATAAACCAAAGATTCACAGAGATCACGACAGACACAGTCAGAAAGCCAACTAAAGAAAATGCCAAACTGGAAAGCCCCAGGTCCCGATGAAGTCCATGGATACTGGCTCAAAAACTTCAAGGCCCTACACCCAGCATTGTATCTAAAATCACAATGCACCCAAATGGATGACCACAGGAAGAACACCCTTAGTACAAAAAAGACAAGAGTAAGGGAAATATAGCCAGTAACTACAGGCCTATCACCTGCCTACCAATAATGTGGAAGTTACTAACAGGTATCATCAGTGAAAGGCTATACAACTACCTAAAGGCTGCAGAAGGAAGTGCAGGGGCACAAAAGACCAGCTACTGATAGACAAAATGGTAATGAAGAACAGTAGGAGAAGGAAAACCAACCTAAGCATGGCATGGATAGACTATAAGAAGGCCTTCGACATGATACCACACACATGGCTATTAGAATGCCTGAAAATATATGGGGCAGAGGAAAACATCATCAGCTTCCTCAAAAATACAATGTGCAACTGGAATACAATACTTACAAGCTCTGGAATAAGACTAGCAGAGGTTAATATCAGGAGAGGGATCTTCCAGGGCGACTCACTTTCCCCACTACTCTTCGTAGTAGCCATGATTCCCATGACAAAAGTACTCCAGAAGATGGATGCCGGGTACCAACTCAAGAAAAGAGGCAACAGAATTAACCATCTGATGTTCATGGACGACATCAAGCTGTATGGTAGAAGCATCAAGCTGGGGACACTCATTGGATGGAGTTTGGAATAGAAAATGTGCCGTTAGTCAACATACCAAAGGGCAAAGTACAAGGACTGAAGGG
>NC_087213.1:14341269-14343769 GCF_015104395.2 Macrobrachium nipponense | reverse complement strand
AAGAAACGAAAATAAAGCTTTTGATCATTGAAGCATGGATTATTAGCGTGAATAATAATAGTAATAATAATGACAAACATATTACAGGAAAGGGAGTTCAGTCTGAACTCATTGTGGCACATGCATCTGTTGAATACATGAATCTTTCAGAAATCTTTAGTGTAGAAATTTAGCACTGTGTAATTCAAAACGATATCAGTCAGTACCTTTATTGGGCAATTTACTTATTGCTTCTTGGGCAATTTACATACTGCTAGATTCTAAAAGTGTTTGCCTTAAGCCCTTCAAGATATTCTCAAGAATAATTCAGTAGTTTTGGGCAATTTACCCTGTCATGGATAATACATTTTTTTATGCTCTACTTAAAGGATTGAAGTAGATTGCTCCCTCATTTAGCTATAAATATCTTGTGTGTGTTTTTTGTTCTGTGTAAATGAAGGATTTTTATTTTGTAAAGAAAAATATTGAATAAAAGCCACCAAGGTCCTCGGTTTCTCTTTAGTTTTTCAAATAAATTAAAAAGGGCAAAACTTCAGTCCTTTGTTCAGATAAATGTTGGTAAAAATATATCGTGCTTTTTTTCGCTGCAACGAAATTGTAAAATGATAATTTAGTCATTTCAGAATCCAGGGTAATGCAAACAAAATTCTCGTAGATTAAATGGACAAGGAGAATTGTGATGCGTTTTTTTTTTTTAAACATTTCATTCATAAATATACGAATGTTGCGTTTAGGTTTATACAGATCCAATTTAATATCGTTAACATGATACCTTTGTGTGTTTGCGTGTGTACATCACCGTGATTCATATACATGCATTAAACTACAAATGCCCTTTAATATCTAATTCGCTCTACCTCGGAATTAAACATTTGTTCATATATGTGAACCGAAGGGGAATTTTCTAGTTACTAATAATTTTGGCCTCGTGGGTTCGAACCAGCGGACAGAGAAGAAATCAGGACTTAAGTGATGTTACCAACTTGGTTGAGTCGGTAGCAACACTGAAGTCCTGATTTCTCCTCTGTCCGCTGGTTCGAATCCACGAGAGGCCGATATTAATAGCAACCAAAAAATTTTCCCCTTCGGTTAACATATACGAAAATATATTAATTCCTAGGTAGAGCGAATTGTATATTAAAGGACATTTGTAGCTTAATACATATATAAGTATATATAGACATGAATTTTTGTCACATATACAGTGACATATTCTATATTGACAGGCTTTTCGTTACAAACATCGTTTTGTATTAAATTCTCTCAACCTGGAACCTGGGAATATCACAAGCCGAAGGGGAATCCGTAAGTCTTAGTGATAAGCGATTCGTCACCGGTGAAACTCGAAGTCCCGAATGGATTGGAGCCAACGACTCTCCCATAGTTACCAGGTACTGATTAGTGAGCTGCCGCATCAAGTTAAAAAATATGGAATATTATGACACGACCAAACTTTGTAAATTGGAGCCTTAATTTTTATGGCAGATTTTGCAACAGATTCATCAATATCATCGCTATCATTCATCACTGTCGTTTCACCGGTCTATCATTTTTTTTAATAAAATAGAAAAAGAAAGAGATAACGTTCCCTTCGTGAAAAGATCTTATGGATAAAATGTACAAAGAAACTAAGCCCGGGGTGAATTCTAAAAACAATCCATACCAGGAATTCAAATTTTGGTAAAATTCTTGTTGCTGAATTTACGAGGAAACACAAAAGGAATGAGTTTAGTCTACTTCACTCCAAAACATGCTATAATTTAAGTTAGGTAGAGAAATATTTTCACAAGGGAAAGAAGCGCCTCAGTGGCGAGATCGGCATGGTCTTGGTCTGCCACCTCATTGGCCGCGAGTTAGATTCTCGGGCATTCCACCGAGGGGTTAGAGATGCTTATTTCTGATGATAAAATTTCCCTCTCGACGTGGTTCGGAAGTCACGTAAAGCCGTTGGTCCCGTTGCTGAATAACCACTGGTTCCATGCAACGTAAAAACACCATACAAACAAACAAACAAGAGGAAGAGATAAACATATTGGAAATTATATTAAAAAAATCATAAAAAGAATTCATTAAAGAATAGAGACGAATTATGATCCCGACGTGCCTTCCTTACGTGGGACCAGAAGAATAGAAACCGCGCCTAGACAAGCCAGCTTTCATATGTTGGTCGTTTCGACATCGAAATAAAACCTGCTTCGGGAACGACCAGGAAACGAAGCATTGTCCGGAAGGCTTCCCGTGCACATGGAGATGACAGCATTAATGCAGGGCCTTCTGATAAAGGTTTTGTTTTGCCATTGCTGGAATATTTGTTCTCTTGTGTGGACGTCAGAGGCATCGCCCGACCTTCTTCATCTTGCAGACAGAATGACTCGGGAGAGGAGGAGGTTCCCCTTTCCCAGATTGTCTCGTCATTTCCACCAAACGCTGGATGCTGCTCAGTGGATGGCTGCGTTTTTGTTCAGCTGCTTTGCTGGAATTATACAGTTGATGTAAAGAG
>NC_087213.1:14308769-14338769 GCF_015104395.2 Macrobrachium nipponense | reverse complement strand
TATGAGATATATAGATTACTTATATCTCTATATTATATATATATATATACATATAATATTAATATATATAGATTATATATAAATATATAATACTATAATTATATATATATATTATATATTATAATGGATATATATAGGCATAAATAATAATAATAAATAAAGCTAGGAATATATTATAATATTATTAATAATATATAGTATATTATATATATATATATGTACTGTATATAGATATATATGGTATATATATATATATTATATATATATGATATATATTATATATATGTTTGGTATTTGCAATATAATAGATAGATATAGATATATAGTAGAAATAGTAAATTTTATATAGGATATATATATATAGATATTATATTATATATATATATATATATTATATCTATATATAATATAATATATATATATATATATATAATTATATCTATATGGATAGACAATATGGAATACCAAAGTACTTGCATAAGCTTATATAAGCTTATATCAATAACAACTGAAATTGAAGTTAAGGGTTGAACTTTTTCATTATAAATAATAGATAATAGTAATAGAGAATATATATATATATATATTTAATTTTTTTTAATATTAATTTTAGATAATTATAAATATATATGGATATAAAGAGATTATAGATATATTATATATATATATATATTAGTACATATATATATATATAGATACATATATATATATGATATCTATAGAGATATACGTATATAAATATCTATATATATATATAGATATAATTAATATATATATAACATGATAGTATATATATAGCTATAGACTATATAGATAGATATATATAATATATATATATTATAGATCATCGATATTATATATAGTATAGATTTATACATACGTTAGATATATTAGATATAGATAATATATATATATATATATATATATAGATATATATATATATATATATATATATCTATATCTATATATATATCTATATTATATATAAGATATATATATATACTAGATATATATATATAGATTATATATAGTATATATATATATAGAGATATATATAAGGATATATATATATTATATAGTATATATATATAGATATATAGATATAGTATATATAGATATATGATAGATATGAATATAATAATATAGATATATAGATATATATATATATATATATATATATATATATATATATATATATATATATCGATATATCCATATAATATATATATATTATATATATATATATGAATATATAATGAAAAAGTTAACCCTTAACAGTTCTGTATTGATATAAGCTTATATAAGCTTATGCAAGTATTTGTATTTCATAGATATTTTTCATTATTTATTGACTAGTCCCGAAGTCAAATTTATTGTCGATCAAATAAAAATGGCTTTGTTGGACGATAGAATTTCCAATATCAGGGCTAGTGGTATTATTGAATTCTGTGTTTAAAAAAAAATATTAATCCACGATTTTTCATTTTTCATGACAATTTGCGGTATGCCTTCCTGTCGCATTGTGTTTTTAAATCACGACAATTCTGTGTGTGATGATTATAAATGTGATTCAAAAATAAATAGTGTATTAGGCATAAATAACTATCTCTGTAGACTATTATTATTGTTATTAGGTTTTTTTTTTTTTAATTCAGGTAATAAATATTATGATATTATTATTATTATTATATTATTATTATTATTATTATTATTATTATTATTATTATTATTATTATTATTATTATTATTATTATTATTATTTTCGTTTATGTTGTTTGTTGCCGTTGCTCCTCTTGTCATTTTTGTCGGCAAACATTTAATAAAGAATAATTTTCAAAGGCCTATTATCTCCTGTAAGTCTCTTCCCATCCCAGTTAATTGCGTCGGTATCAAGAGTAATTTAAAGGAAAGTGGAAGGAAATCTTATTTGTCTGAAAAGTGCTTCATTAAAATAACATTCAAGAGCCAATTAGAACCCAAGAATAAGCTTAGATTTGTTATTTATTCAGTTACCGGTAATTACTCCAAGCTCTTCCCGGTTTCAGGAATAAAAAAACAAGGTTGTTTGAGATGGAAGGGAAAAGAACACATTAGGCTGGGCATTTTGTCAGTATTGGGATTCTGCCATTTAATTAATCATTGAATTAACTTTTTCAGCGTTAGTTTCACTCAGGTCTTCCCCAACCCGTACTTCGTTCAGTTTTAAAAATTGATATTATTGTGTTACACCTGTGTCATTCGATATTTTTAATTGTAGTTTTTAATTGATTATTTGTGTGAGAGATTTTAATTGATTTATGCATTCATTCATTTAATCCATTTCATTCAATCATATAACACTGCAGCGCTGAATGACCTTTACAGGTCCCAGCTCTTGGGCTATGCCCTAAACTCCATGATCAATCAGTCAATCAGTCGTGTTGCACCTAAATCTGAGTTTTGATCGAAGTGATTATCCTCACTTATTGCGTTGCGTCCTTATTGAATTTTAGTTATCTATTCGTATGGTGAGTCAGTAATCAGCTTTTAAAACACATGCTTAGTAGACGATACATGACCTGAGAAAGACCCAAACTTGGCATAGAAAGATATGTGCATCACTTTCATGAGAAATTGGCTTAACCTGAAAATGCGAAGTATTGATTTTGTAGCGTGAAAATGGAGATATCATGTGAGCACTTTTTTTATTTTATTTATTTATTTATTTTAAACGTTTTAGAAATGACAGTTGAATAGGAAGAAAATTATCACTGAGTGGATAAAGATAAGTTTAGGAATAGTATCAACTAGTAGTGAAATAAAATTCTTTGGATTGCTGATCATGTAATAACTTGTACCTCTCTCTCTCTCTCTCTCTCTCTCTCTCTCTCTCTCTGTTTGAATTGCTTATATTATTAGTTCTTGTCTAAAATTGTTCCATGTGGTAAGTAACAGAAATTACCTCCGTCCATGTTTATATAAGCTATTATCAGAGAAATATCTTGCAGTGAGTGTAATCCTAAGTGTTTAATACCATTCCCCAATCCACGCGAAAAAAAAAATGGCCAGAATTCGGTGACAATTTTAGATTAGAACTTTTAAAAGGCCATTAACTGGGAGCTTAGCAGCGTAGTTTTCGTAGTGAGAAAGAGGAATTTGAACCGAGATTCTCTGGAGAGCCTCCTGTAGGACGGTAAGAAGAAACAGGCCAGGCGATTCCTAAGTTTTTTCTTCTCGGGGAAAAGACCCAAAGCTTAGAATAATCGGCCTATGGGGGAAAAACATTGTTGGGAGTTTTTTTAAAGAAGCCGTAGAATTAAGGAAGTTTGGTACATCTCTCTCTCTCTCTCTCTCTCTCTCTCTCTCTCTCTCTCCCTATACTGTTTTGCCCTACCACGTCCAGCTAATCTAACTTTCTCTCGGAAATCGGATGGCCTTAGGTGTGCAGTTTTTTGTTATTTTATCTTCTATAGTTGTAGGGTAAAGATATCCACTTTCCAAGAGTAGTTTATTTTTTATTTTTTATTTTATTTATCTATTTACTTTATTTTGTTCGTGGGATGAAGTCGATGTAAGAGAATGATGAAAGAACCTAATAGGAAAATAACAGGGGCTATAAGTTGGTTTTAACCTTTCAGTAATATCAGACTGCTATGATGATAATAGTGGGGCATGTCAGTTGCTCAGGGATTGAAACAAACATTAGCATTCTGACTTTGGGTTGTTCAAAAAGGACAACGAAAGGTGAGGGGAAGATTTATGCACAGTTCAAAACCTGCTGAACGAAGAAGATGAGACACTGCGCACTCCCAGGATTATTATTATTATTATTAATTTTTTCTCATGCGACACCATGGGCGAAACTCTAAGATTGCTAGTAAAACGCTTGGATTAAGGGTCTGTGGGCCCGTATGGGGCTACATTGCACCTCATGCGGTGTACTGTAGACATTACTTAAGGCTCTTTGCAGCGCCCCTTCGGCTGCAACCCCTTTTATTCCTACTGTCCCTCCTTTCATATTCTCTTGCTTCCATCTTACTTTCCACCCTCTCCTAACAAATGATTCACAGTGCAACTGCGAGGTTTTCCTCATGTTACACCTTTCAAGCCTTGGACTGTCAGTTGCTGTTTCAGCGCTGAATGGCCTCATAGGTCCTAGTGCTGTGCCTTTGGCCTAAGTTCTATATTCAGTTCAATTCAATTCAAAGCATCTGTGGCTCTCGAATCGCCGTCACACCGGCATGAAAAAATATTCAAAGACAACAGTAACAGATTCATGTGGTTTTTATATTTTTGTATTGCACAGATTTCAATATTTGGCCAATATCTCTCTCTCTCTCTCTCTCTCTCTCTCTCTCTCTCTCTCTCTCTCTCTCTCTCTGCCGATCGCAATGTGCTTTCGTAAGAAAGTTTGATTAGAGACGTTACATTGTTCTTTGACTGATGCATGATTTCACCACGATGAAGGGGATTTAGGTCGATTCACTAAAGAAACGAAATAAAGCTTTGATCCATTGAAGCAATGGATATTAGCTGAATAATAATAGTAATAATAATGACAAACATATTACAGGAAAGGGAGTTCAGTCTGAACTCATTGTGGCACATGCATCTGTTGAATACATAAATCTTTCAGAAATCTTTAGTGTAGAAATTTAGCACTGTGTAATTCAAAACGATATCAGTCAGTACCTTTATTGGGCAAATTACGTATTGCTTCTTGGGCAATTTACATACTGCTAGATTCTAAAAGTGTTTGCCTTAAGACCTTTAAGATATTCTCAAGAATAATTCAGTAGTTTTGGGCAATTTACCCTGTCATGGATAATACATTTTTTTATGCTCTACTTAAAGGATTGAAGTAGATTGCTCCCTCATTTAGCTATAAATATCTTGTGTGTGTTTTCTGTTCTGTGTAAATGAAGGATTTTTATTTTGCAAAGAAAAATATTATATAAAAGCCACCAAGGTCCTCGGTTTCTCTTTAGTTTTTCAAATAAAATAAAAAGGGCAAAACTTTAGTCCTTTGTTCAGATAAATGTTGGTAAAAATATATCGTGTTTTTTTCGCTGCAACGAAATTGTAAAATGATAATTTAGTCATTTCAGAATCCAGGGTAATGCAAACAAAATTCTCGTAGAGTAAATGGACAAGGAGAATTGTGATGCGTTTTTTTTTTAAACATTTCATTCATAAATATACGAATGTTGCGTTTAGGTTTATACAGATCCAATTTAATATCGTTAACATGATACCTTTGTGTGTTTGCGTGTGTACATCACCGTGATTCATATACATGCATTAAACTACAAATGCCCTTTAATATCTAATTCGCTCTACCTTGGAATTAAACATTTGTTCATATATGTGAACCGAAGGGGAATTTTCTAGTTACTAATGGAATGGCCGTCGGGGTTCGAACCAGCGGACAGAGAAGAAATCAGGACTTAAGTGATGTTACCAACTTGATTGAGTCGGTAGCATCACTGAAGTCCTGATTTCTCCTCTGTCCGCTGGTTCGAATCCACGAGAGGCCGAAATTATTAGCAACCAAAAAATTTTCCCCTTCGGTTAACATATACGAAAATATATTAATTCCTAGGTAGAGCGAATTGTATATTAAAGGACATTTGTAGCTTAATACATATATATGTCTATATAGATATGAATTTTTGTCACATATACAGTGACATATTCTATATTGACAAGCTTTTCGTTGCAAACATCGTTTTGTATTAAATTCTCTCAACTTGGGAACCTGGGAATATCATAAGCCGAAGGGGAATTCGTAAGTCTTAGTGATAAGCGATTCGTCACCGGTGAAACTCGAATTCCCGAATGGATGGGAGCCAACGACTCTCCCATAGTTACCAGGTACTGATTAGTGAGCTGCCGAATCAAGTTAAAAAATATGGAATATTATGACACGACCAAACTTTGTAAATTGGAGCCTTAATTTTTATGGCGGATTTTGCAACAGATTCATCAGTATCATCGATATCATTCATCAGTGTCGTTTCACCGGTCTATCATTTTTTTTTAATAAAATAGAAAAAGAAAGAGATAATGTTCCCTTCGTGAAGATCTAATGGATAAAATGTACAAAGAAACTAAGCCCAGGGTGAATTCTAAAAACAATCCATACCAGGAATTCAAATTTTGGTAAAATTCTTGTTGCTGAATTTACGAGGAAACACAAAAGAAATGAGTTTAGTCTACTTCACTCCAAAACATGCTATAATTCAAGTTAGGTAGAGAAATATATTCACAAGAAGCGCCTCAGTGGCGAGATCGGCATGGTCTTGGTCTGCCACCTCGTTGGCCGCGAGTTCAATTCTCGGTCATTCCACCGAGTGGTCAGAGATGCTTACTTGTGGTGATAGAATTTCCCTCTCGTCGTGGTTCGGAAGTCACGTAAAGCCGTTGGTCCCGTTGCTGAATAACCACTGGTTCCATGCAACGCAAAAACACCAAACAGACAAACAAGAGGAAGAGATAACCACATTGGAAATTATATAAAAAAATCATAAAAATAATTCATTAAAGAAGAGAGACGAATTATGATCCCGACGTGCCTTCCTTACGTGGGACCAGAAGAATAGAAACCGCGCCTAGACAAGCCAGCTTTCATATGTTGGTCGTTTCGACATCGAAATAAAACCTGCTTCGTGACGTCAGGAAACGAAGCATTGTCCGGAAGGCTTCCCGTGCACATGGAGATGACGGCATTAATGGCAGGGCCTTCTGATAAAGGTTTTGTTTTGCCATTGCTGGAATATTTGTTCTCTTGTGTGGACGTCAGAGGCATCGCCCGACCTTCTTCATCTTGCAGACAGAATGACTCGGGAGAGGAGGAGGTTCCCCTTTCCCAGATTGTCTCGTCATTTCCACCAAACGCTGGATGCTGCTCAGTGGATGGCTGCGTTTTTTGTTCAGCCGCTCTGCTGGAATTATACAGTTGATGTAAAGAGTGTTCTTTGTGGGCTGTATTTGTGTTAGTGTGTGAGCGTGTGTATATACAAATATATATATATATATATATATATATATATATATATAATATATATATATATATATATATATATATATATAATATATATATTATATATATATATAGATATATATATAGATCTATATATAGATATATATATATATATATATATATATATATATATATATATATATATATCTAGATCTATATAGATATATAGATCATATATAGATATAAACAGATCTAAATATATACATATATATAGATCTATATATAGATACATATATTTATATTAGATCAATATGTATAGATCTATATATGTATATGATCTATATATATATATATATATAGATCTATATAGATCTATAATAAATTATATATATATAAATATATATAGTATTATAGATATATATAGATATATATATTATCTATATATAGATCTATAATAATCTATAATATATATATATATATATATATCTAATATATTAATTATAATAGAATATATAATGAAAAAGTTAACCCAATTAAAACAGTTCTGTATTAATATAAGCTTATGCAAGTATTTGCATTTCATAGATATTTTTCATTATTTATTGACTAGTCCTGAAGTCAAATTTATTGTCGATCAAATAAAAATGGCTTTGTTGGACGATAGAATTTCCAATATCAGGGCTAGTGGTATTATTGAATTCTGTGTTTAAAAAAAAAAATATTAATCCACGATTTTTCATTTTTCATGACAATTTGCGGTATGCCTTCCTGTCGCATTGTGTTTTAAATCACGACAATTCTGTGTTGTGATTATATAAAGTGGATTCAAAAATAAATAGTGTATTAGGCATAAATAACTATCTCTGTAGACTAATATTATATTATTATCATTATTATTATTATTATTATTATTATTATTCATTATTATTATTATTATTATTATTATTATTATTATTATCTTTTCAGGTTAATAAATATTATGATATTATTATTATTATTATTATTATTATTATTATTATTATTATTATTATTATCGTTTATGTTGTTGTTGCCGTTGCTCCTCTTGTCATTTTTGTCGCCATTTTTGTCGGCAAACATTTAAAGAATAATTTTCAAAGGCCTATTATCTCCTGTGAGTCTCTTCCCATCCCAGCTAATTGCGTCGGTATCAAGAGTAATTTAAAGGAAAGTGGAAATCTTATTTTTTTTATTTGGGTCGTGTCTGAAAAGTGCTTCATTAAAATAACATTCAAGAGCCAATTAGAACCCAAGAATAAGCTTAGTTTTGTTATTTATTCAGTTACCGGTAATTACTCCAAGCTTTTCCCGGTTTCAGGAATAAAAAGACAAGGTTGTTTGAGATGGAAGGGAAAAAAACACATTAGGTTGGGCATTTTGTCATTATTGGGATTCTGCCATTTAATTAATCATTGAATTAACTTTTACAGCGTTAGTTTCACTCAGGTTTTCTAGAACCTGTACTTCGTTCATCTTTCAAAATTGACATTATTGTGTTACACCTGTGTCATTCGATATTTTTAATTGTAGTTTTTAATTGATTATTTGTGTGAGAGATTTTAATTGATTCATGCATTCATTCATTTAATCTATTTCATTCAATCATATAACACTGCAGCGCTGAATGACCTTTGCAGGTCCCAGCCCTTGGGCTCTGCCCTAAATTCCATGATCAATCAATCAATCAGTCGTGTCGCACCTAAATCTGAGTTTTGATCGAAGTGATTATCCTCACTTATTGCGTTGCGTCCTTATTGAATTATAGTTATCTATTCGTATGGTGAGTCAGTAATCAGCTTTTAAAAAGCATGCTTAGTAGACGATACAAGACCTGAGAAACACCCAAACTTGCCATAGAAAGATATGTACACCACTTTCAGGAGAAATTGGTTTAACCTGAAAATACGAGGTATTGATTTTGTAGCGTGAAAATGGAGATATCATATGGAGATATCATATGAGCACTTTTTCTTATTTTATTTATTTATTTTTCTTTTAAACGTTTTAGAAAGGACAGTTGAATAAGAAGAAAATTATCATTGAGTGGATAAAGATAAGTTTAGGAATACTATCAACTAGTAGTAAAATAAAATTCTTTGCATTACTGATCATGTAATAACTTGTACATCTCTCTCTCTCTCTCTCTCTCTCTCTCTCTCTCTCTCTCTCTCTCTCTCTCTCTCTCTCTCCCTCTCTCTCTCTCTCTCTCTTTCTCACTGTGTTTGAATTGCTTATATTATTAGTGCTTGTATAAAATTGTTCCATATAGTAAGTAACAGAAATTACCTTCGCCCATGTTTATATAAGCTATTATCAGAGAAATATCTTGCCGTAAGCGTAATCCTAAGTGTTTAATACCATTCCCCAATCCACGCGAAAAAAAAAAAATGGCCAGAATTCGGTGACAATTTTAGATTAGAACTTTTAAAAGGCCATTAACTGGGAGCTGGGCGAAGGGGGTCCCTCTCCTTCTAAACTTAGCAGCGTAGTTTTCGTAGTGAGAAAGAGGAATTTGAACCGAGATTCTCTGGAGAGCCTCCTGTAGGACGGTAAGAAGAAACAGGCCAGTTTTTTCTTCCCGGGGAAAAGACCCAAAGCTTAGAATAATCGGCCTATGGGGGAAAAACATTGTTGGGAGTTTTTTTCAAAGAAGCCGTAGAATTAAGGAAGTTTGGTACACGCTCTCTCTCTCTCTCTCTCTCTCTCTCTCTCTCTCTCTCTCTCTCTCTCTCTCTCTCTCTCTCCCTATACTGTTTTGCCCTGCCACGTCCAGCTAATCTAACTTTCTCTCGGAAATCGGATGGCCTTAGGTGTGCACTTTTTGTTATTTTATCTTCTATAGTTGTAGGGTAAAGATATCCACTTTGCACTTATCTATTTACTTTATTTTGTTCGTGGGATGAAGTCGATTTAAGAGAATGATAAAAGAACCCAATAGGAAAATAACAAGGGCTATAAGTTTGTTTTAACCTTTCAGTAATATCAGACTGCTATGATGATAATAGTGGGGCATGTCAGTTGCTCAGGGATTGAAACAAACATCAACATTCTGACTTTGGGTTGTTCAAGAATGACAACGAAATGTGAGGGGAAAATTTATGCACAGTTCAAAACCTGCTGAACGAAGAAGACGAGACACTGCTCACTTCCAGGATTATTATTATTATTATTAATTTTTTCTCATGCGACACCATGGGCGAAACTCTAAGATTGCTAGTAAAACGCTTGGATTAAGGGTCTGTGGGCCCGTATGGGGCTACAGTGCACCTCATGCGGTGTACTGTAGGCATTACTCAAGGCTCTTTGCAGCGCCCCTTCGGCTGCAACCCCTTTTATTCCTACTGCCCCTCCTTTCATATTCTCTTGCTTCCATCTTACTTTCCACCCTCTCCTAACAAATGATTCACAGTGCAACTGCGAGGTTTTCCTCATGTTACACCTTTCAAGCCTTGGACTGCCAGTTGCTGTTTCACCGCTGAATGGCCTCATAGGTCCTAGTGCTGTGCCTTTGGCCTAAGTTCTATATTCAGTTTAATTCAATTCAAAGCATCTGTGGCTCTCGAATCGCTGTCACACCGGCATGAAAAAATATTAAAAGACAGCAGTAACAGATTCATGTGGTGTTTATATTTTTGTGTTGCCCAGATTTCAATATTTGGCAAATCTCTCTCTCTCTCTCTCTCTCTCTCTCTCTCTCTCTCTCTCTCTCTCTCTCTCTCTCTCTCTCTCTCTCAAACAAACAAACAAGCAAACAAAAAGTTCAACATTTTACTTCTCTGGCGCCCTCCCCCTTGTTTCATTTTATTAATTACGTTTTCAGAATATAACTATTTATTTCACAAAAGAAATTTCTTTTCAGACCCCTAAACAAAATTTTAAATGTAAAAATAATAACGAGGTTAAAGGTTCAGTTAAATTAGATGATTTTATTTATACTATCACTCCCAATTGTGGAATTGTCAACCCTAAGTAATTAAACTTCCAGTTCATTAAGACGTGGGTCTGATATCACTTGTTAAGTCCACTAATTTTTTTTTCCTTTCATGACCCCGTAATGGCCGGCAATCATCAGGTCGACGCCGAAAGGTAAGAATACTTGTTCAGTACATATTCAATTCGGACTCGATTGCATAAGACTCCGCGTACCTATCTTCGTGAATTCCTTCAGTTGTCTGCACATCTCCCTCGCTGTCCAAGATGTTAGACATCCTTCCGGAATATCCTTTTCCCTCTCAGGAATTCTGGAACAGATTCTCAATCCTGCATCTTTGTCCTTCCGAGGTATATATCCTCGGTCGGCGCTTTATTGCACTTTCATCCTTTTATCTCCTTTGCAGCTGAAGGAGCTTCTTTCTTATATGCAAATTTGTTCTGTCATGCTTCCACGAGTGGGCATGCATATGCATATCCACGCGGATGCGTTCATATGCATACATGTACACTCATACGCAGATTTTATATACATGTGTATGTGTGTATGTATGTGTGCTTGGGTAACATATATACTTCAAGTATTTTCCACACTGAACTCGGAACTCTTATATGAAAATATACACTCTTCAGGTATATACGAACTTTTAACAGCTAAATTTTGGATAGATGAGAGGTTTGTGCATACAGCTTCCGCTGCATTGGGTGCTGCATAGTGTAGCTGTGTTTGTGTGCGTGTGTCTGAAAGAGAGAGAGAGAGAGAGAGAGAGAGAGAGAGAGAGAGAGAAGGATGGAAAACGAGAGAGAGAGAGAGAGAGAGAGAGAGAGTTGTGGGCAATTTTTGAAGCAATTTTTGTGAGAAAGTCACCTTCCAGGAACGGAATATTTGTGACTTAGTTGAATTCCATAAGCGACTTTTCCCGCCCCGTTAATTTATTTACTAATTTATAATTTTTCCCCTTAGTGATTTCCCGATTCAGATGAAATATGCAAATCTCGCTTCATGCGGTCTTTGTATTTATTTATTAATTTTCTTTTGACCCCCCAAATTGGTTGAATGCCTCTTTCAATAGCTTTCTTGTATTTTGCATATATGCAAATAAACTCAAGGGGAGAACATTGGCTGACCTGGAGTGTCGGTGAGAATAGATATCAGATAACAGTTCTTATTGCTAAAGTGGTTATCCAGATATAACTGTCAATAAAATGTTTCAATTAGGTAAAAGTGAGGAAGAATAGTCTCTGTACTTTTTGGGAGGCTAATATCCACATTTTCCATTTCATATAAACTACTTTTAATTCCATCATTATAACAAGCTATAATAAGGATTAAGGCGGTAGCTATGCCATATTTGAAGTAGATTAAGGTGTAATAAGAACGAAAATAATTCAGATTTTTTTTTTTAAGAATTGCGAGGACTTTTCAGCTATGGGCTTTGGCACTTATTAAATTGACTAATTTTGAGCAACCGCCATGACAAATAACTAGGAAAGAAGACCTTGTATGACAAGTTGAGAATAGACATCACTCAGACACCCTTATTTCGCAAGAGCCACAGTAGATTGAGACAGAACCTCGTAAGAAATGAAAGCAATAAAGTCTTCAACTCTAGTTTTGTGCCAACTGCCACCACAGACTTAAAGAAAAATAATTACATGTAAAAGTAATTAAATGCAAAGGTATTCCTAAAACTCCCTTATCTAGGGACATCCCAGAGCATGGTAAGAAGAACTTTGTAAGCAAGAATCACAATAGAAAACATAAAATCACTAAAACTCGTGTTTTTGTATACCAAAATTTAAGTATGTATAATCATGTAACACCTAGAGTAATGTTTTGAAATGAAGGAAGTATGGCAATAAAAAGTATATACTTTCTTTTCTATAATACCTTGTGTAAAATACCGCCATGATCTCTAAATTCTCAAGACGTCGTTATCAGCAATAAACACCTCACAATACTTCAGAGAATTTAAAAAGCCGAGTCGGGGAATTCTTTTGAAAGAGAAAGTTGCCAGTTCATGAACAAAACATCTTCACTGCATCGACACAAGAGAGAGAGAGAGAGAGAGAGAGAGAGAGAGAGAGAGAGAGAGCCTTCCTGGCGTTTCCCTATTTTATGAAATCATCCCAAAGTGAAAACTGGTTCCTGGAGAGAGAGAGAGAGAGATAGTCTGTTTTTCATTTTTCTCTGAAAGATGTCATTGGGAAGAGAAGGATTCCGAAGAGGTCAGGTGTAGGAAGGAGTTTGGAAAGAGAGGAAGAATTGTTTATGACCAGAAGAAAGAAAGGAATGAGAGAGCCGGGCGGGGATGGGTTTGGGGGGGGGGTTGGAGGTTGTTGAGGGTATGGAGGGAGGATGAGGGGATGCAGGGAGGGAGGGAGGAGTGAGATGGAGTTATGGATTTTTGAAGAATTGATGAAACCTGATGGAACTTTTTACATCGACGCCCGAAACTTCCGCTGCGAGAAAATTAATGTTGTTACCGTCTTTATTTATTTTTCCAGTTATTTATTTATTTATTGACTTATTGATTGATCAATTTATTTATTTGTTTATCTGTTGCCCTATATGACACGAACAAGCGCAGTCCATTTCTTAAATGTTTTACCTGCTATACTTAATGTAGTTTGCTGTTATTTCCAAGTCATTGACCATCTCCATGTATTTATTCATCTATACTCGGTTTTTTTCCATCTGTCCACCCGCCTGTAGTGTTTGTGTAGGCCTGATGCCTTTGTATAATGAGGCGCCCTGTGAGGTTATTTAGACCTGCGATAATTTACGCTAAGGTCGGTTTGTTATGACTCGCCATCCTCATTGGAATGTCTTGGATTTCGATGATAATTTCTAAGTCAGTATCTTCTTTGGGTATGAAGGCAGAGATGTTTCAAACTCATGATGATAATTTCTAAGTTAATTCAGTATCTTCTTTCTGATGTGAAGTTCTATTGTGAAACACAGAGTACAAAAATATTTGTATTCTCGAAGTCTACATGATGCAGATCACATAAAATTGGACAGGTCTTCCAACGATGCTGGCTTAATGAATTCTGACATACAATCTTGTTTACAAATCATAAAGTGAGCAGACAGTAGCTCGAACATACGAATATACACACAGATGACATAGATTACAAGTCATGTAGGCCGTCTGGGTTATAGGTCACTGTGGTTGTCTCAAGCAGGAAGCTTCGACAACAGTTTACAAAACAATAAATTTGATGACCACAGATGACGGCAAACCAGACACTGACTGATACAACATGTCAGCTTAGCCTACATTAACTTATCTGGTCCGATCATACTCCTGCAAGCAAACTGGTTGACCTCTTGGGTCACTGGTTTTAATTAATCATAGTTTTAGTTTTTATATATGGAATAACAGTCCATATTTTTCTTATTGTGTAACACTTACATAAATGCTCGGTCGGCTACAAAACCAAACACTGAATATTACTCAAGCTTGACTTGCATTTGAATATATAATCAACCCTAAATTACCAACAAGTGGTTAAGGCATGATATTTAATTAGTTATATGTAAAAAATCAGATATATAGAAAATACTTATAAGTAAAAAAAAAATTCATAGTGTACACAAATACAGATTCATGTAATAAGATATAAGACATATGCATATGATAATATTCGTAAATAATAATGATCACTTCAACTCATGAAGATACATATGCTACAGAAAATACTAATGTATTCCTGATAATTGCATAACATAAAGATTTACATGAGAAAAATCATATTTTAACTAATAAAAATCATATATGAAGTGATAAAAATCATATATCAACTGATATACTAACTGATATATTAACTGATATATTAACTGATATGTTAACTGTAGGGCTGATGCCTTTGTATAAATTGGGTATTTTTTGTTTTAATACTCCACCCACACGAGAAGAATGTCTGAAAAAACATTACCAAAATTGAACAACATTAGTTTCATGTTGGAAACCTGCAAGATTGTAAAATATGTAATTACTTATGTTAAATTGGACATTCCTTATTCAAAACTAATGAAAAAGGTTTCCATACAAATTATATATATATTATTTACCCTGTAAGATCCATACAGGTTTATTCACATAGGTATACATTTTCACTTCTAGACTTCCTTACTTTAAATTTTTTTTTTTTTTCATTGACTACGAATATAAACCATCGGAACAGACAGTATGCCAATAGGGTTTGGTATGTGTTTGAACTTTTAGCTTATTTGTCATTAATATCCTTAGGATACTGAATTGGCTACTAAACTTAGGCGTTAAGTTACAGTTCAAACACTTACGCATATATATTTGGATATTTTATAAACACCTACTGCATATGGTTAAGTTTTGTTTATTGATTTTAACGTGATTCCTTTTCATTATAACTTGTAACCCTTCCAACTTCTTACGGAGTATATTATATCGACTCATGCTTGTATCCGTACTTCTTTATATTTGATAAATTAATGGTTGGCCTGAATATGTGGAAAAGTGTTCTAGCGGGCGTACCGTATAAGGCTACTTGCGGTATCATTTCTATAGATACATGATATGAATGATGAGGGTATTTAAAACCGTGAGAACCGCTATAATCCAGTTCGGATCCAATATCCCGAGTGTAACTCGTAGGACATTGACACTTTCTTATTTATCCATTCTACCAAACCAATTGACTCTGGGTGATGATATATGGCATTGATTTTCTTAATGCAAAGGAATTCACACGAGTTAAGGAAATTATTATTGATTTACACCACCCGAGTCAGAGATTATCATGTGTTGAATTCCGTGTTTACTGATGTAGCACTCATAGATATTCCTAGCGCACTCAGTTGCGGTGTTTGTCTTTTAGTGCTATTAATTCTATATAACGTGTCAAGGCAACTATTAACACTAAGAGGTGTTTATTTCCTCTGTCAGACTCGTAAACTCTGTTAATAAATCTACGTGTACTCTTTTAAAGGATTGATTTGGCACGGGATAGGCCCCTAAACTGACAAGTGTCTTAGTGTGTCCCTTGTTTTCATGACACATGTGACAATTAGTTATGTGCTTTTTATATCTGTAAGCATTGTAGGACAGGAAAATAGTGATTTGTCTTTCTGTGACATAATAGAGAACACTGGATGACCATGTAATGGATTGGAATGCAACCAGTTTAGGACGATTGGTCTTCAATGTTCACGCTCTCTTGGGTTAATGAATTTTCTTGTTCAGATACGGTTTTAACAATAGGCCCGGATGTTTCTATCTTTTGGTCTAACTAATGGTTCCTTACAGGATGGTGCGGGATTGCGGGATAATGCGTCAGCTATGATATTTGCTTTCCCAGGTAGATATCTTAACTTGGTTCCAAAGACCTGAATGATCATATGCTACAGAGTTCCTTCGGGACTGTGATTAAAGCCTTTGAAAAAACTCGGTAAGGGACTTATGGTCAGTAAGGACTTTAACAGGATAGCCGTAGATTATGAACTTAAAATGTACTAGTGAGTTAACGATACCTAGCCCTTCCTTGCCTATTACTGCTTATTTACTTTCAGAGGGCTTTAGTTTACGTGAATAAAAAGCTATAGGAAAGAACTGTTTATCATATTGCTGAAGTAGTACCTCTCCTACCCATTGGTCTGAGGCAACTGTTACAATAAAAAAAATTCCTTATTTAAATCAGGGAATTTTAAGATAGGTGAGCTGCATAATTCCAATTTTAAGATATCGAACGCCTGTTGATGCTTTTCAGACCATAATAAATCTACGCCCTTTTTCGTAAGGTCTGTTAAAGGAGCTGCTGTGATTGATGAGTTACATATAAACTTACGATAGTAATACCCACTACAGTGCAAAAGTGCTGTATCCCCCTTACATTAATAGGTACCGGAAAGTTATGAATAGCCGACACCTTACCATGGACTACTTTAAGACCTTGACTAGACACATAAAACCTAAATAAACATGTTCGGTTTTTAAAACTCACATTTAGATATTTTACTCTGAGATTATTTTGTCTTTGTCTCTGTAGCACTAGCTCTAGTTTATGCGAATGTACTTCTACGGTATTAGAAAAGATTACAAGACCAACCATATAAGCATGTAGGGTATCCCCTAAAAAAGTCTCCAAATACAATATTAATCATTCTGGTGAATGTAATTGAGGCGCAACGTAAACCGGATGCATACATAAAAATTGATAATGTCCCCTGAGTGTGCTGAAGGCGGTGTATGAGGTACACTCACATAGCTAATGGTATCTGGTGAAAGCCTTTAAGTAAGTCCAAGCTGGTGAAAAATTTATTCTGACATAACAAAGATAAGATATTGTCAGTACATGGCACTGGAAATCGATCGGGAATTGTTTCCTCGTTTGAGCGACAGAAATCTACTCAGATATGCCAAGACCGATCTTTTTTAGGCATGACATGTTAAGGGAAAAATTATATGGATATTTGATTTCCTAATGACTCCTATTACTAACATTTTTTCAACTTCGTCATTTACCTCATTTTGAAATTTCATTGGGAGTCTATACGAAGGTACGTATAGTATAGCTTTATGTTTGTCCTTCGACCGTCTTTTGTGTTCAATGACATCCAATTTCCCCCAGAGATCACTCATTAGTGGAGAAACATCATGATATTCAGATAAAAGATAAAAAAATTTCTGCTGAACCACCTCTGCTGGAATGACTTTAATGATTTTACTTTAGATAGAGTATAAGAGGGATTCATCTACTACTGGTTGGGCGTGATTAAATTTAGCAACAGTAAAAAATGCGATATATTAACTGTGAGTCAACAGTGTATAGTGCTTTGTTCGCGAAAATCCGTTATATTTCAGAGGGTCGGGAAGGGATTAAAATTTCCAGATCACAGTAAAGTCTTTTTACACGCACTAAGACATTCGAGGGTGCATGCATCTCGAGATTTTGCGTGCAAACTGCGACTGCGGGTGTGGGAGAATTCTGTTGGGTCGCTTGAACAATGTCACGATTTATGAGACAAGTGATTGGTTCCTCTATATAAGTTATTATTTGATTAACTGTCTCTTTTTTTCCAAAACGGATTTTAATGTGTTAGAGCGTTATAGAATTTTCCTTTGATAAACACACCTTATTTGGCAGGTGGTAAAATAATGTTTTGTATACCCATAGATGGATATCCTACAATTACACTAGATACAGATCAATGGTTTTTATAATTATAAAGGTATCTGTAAGCATGTGCTTATCCGCCCTGTACTGAATCTGCGTTACGCTACGACAATTAACTCGTTTTTGCCAATTACTGAAAGCCGTATTCCGGACTTTTCAATAGGGAAGTTCGAACAATAAACGGTGAGTCTGTAAATACAGGATATTAGTTGGACTAAAGGAATAAAAACAATGTAAATGACTGATATTCTAATATTACGGCACGTACAGTCGGGCGTAATCCACCACTACTTATAATAACTTATATATTAAAACTACGGGAACCTGCTCTGATTACTTGATACGGTCATTTGATTCATAGGAAAATTCCTTTTTAATTCAAAAAGGTGTTTGGCATGAATGATCCCACATCACTCCCCCCTCCACTAGAGTCGCTTATGTGGAATGTGCTTTGCTTTCAACACTCGGCAGATTTTGACTGACCCTGACCCTTTTACTAGATGGCACAGTAACCAATTTTCCTGAAGCACGAGTTGTTTGTTCTGATTTTTAGCAGAGTTACTGTTTATCTGTTTCCTATTATAATAATGAGGATTCTTTTCTTTAATATCATCGGCAACGGTATTGTGTGTTTTAGCATTATGTTGCTATTGGTTACGTAAAAGCAATGAACATAAGAATGACTTGAACTATTATGAATTGAGTGATTACTATTAAAACAAGTTATCCCTACTGCATTATTATTAACTATATGTACTTGCTGTGGTTTCCTTTCATTCTTTGCTAAAATTTGAAATAGAGAGGGATCCAGTTCAGCGCATTTAGACATATTTTTGATAATTTGTTTATATGAATGTTAAGTATGTTAACCTAATGAAAGTTTTTACAGACATGTTATTCCTTGCAATCCAGCCGTATTTTTTTTAAGAGTTAAGTTGAGTCATAGAGATTCGATTTTTTAAGCATATAACGCAAAAAACTCGAGGCTAAAACTGCCATCGGAACCTTGCACAGCAGCCATTATTGTCCTGCCCCGAAATAGTGTCACCTCTAATTTATCCAGATTTTACGGGTGTTCCACTTGTTTTTGTGTGTTTTCTTATCATTACGGTGCCTAACGACCCTATCCATGCATCTGTATAAATACAGACGTCCACTGCGTAAACGCATATTCAATGTTTAATATGATTTGTTACGTACAGAATTAATAGTCACCCAAAATGATAAGATTAACAGAGTATATGATATAATATTTCAGGAGAACTTCTGGAAACAGAAACTCAAAGATAAAAACTCGCAGTAGCGAAGTCCCAATGATGCAGATAATTTCTGTAAAAAAGTAAGATTAAGAATGTCTCATAACTTCAGCCACAGGAATAACGAAATTCGACCTGCAAAGGAAACTCAAAGTTACTCCAAATGAATAAAAAAGGATTCTACTTAGCTTGGTTTTGTGGGAAGTCACAGCGTTTTGATAAAGACACGGCCTTGGTCCCCCTTCTCTGTTTAGCGGTAGACCCTGGTTCTTAGATTGGGTTTCCCCCGTGTGCATTGTTTGTTTGTTGGATGATTTGTTTCTTGCTGGTCCTTGAAGCTCCGATGCTGCAGACGCGTCCGGTTTGTTTCTTGAAGTGCTGGAACGCTCAGTAAACGATGATGCCATCTTAAATGATTCTAAATGAGAGACACGAAGCTTGCGTTGCCGTAGGAAGCAGACACGTCCGGTTGGTTTCTTGAAGATATGCACTGCTGAAGATGCTCACTAAACGATGATACAGTTTCTTGTATAATTCTTATGTAAGACATATCTTACGTTGCCATAAGAGGCACTAAGTTGCTTGAAGAATCTCTTGCTTTCGCCGTCATTGACTTTTGATATAATACATTATTCGTTATTCTTCGGAAGACGTTGAAGAGTTATCGCTGGAGGCTGCCACCAAATATGTAGGGCTGATGCCTTTATATAATAAGGCGCCCTGTGAGGTTATTTAGACCTGCGATAATTTACGCTAAGGTCGGTTTGTTATGACTCTCCATCCACATTGGAGTGTCTTGGATTTCGATGATAATTTCTAAGTCAGTATCTTCTTTGGGTATGAAGGCAGAGATGTTTCAAACTCATGATGATAATTTCTAAGCTCATTCAGTATCTTCTTTCTGATGCGAAGTTCTATTGTGAAACACAGAGTACAAAAATATCTGTATTCTCGAAGTCTACATGATGCAGATCACATAAAATTGGACAGGTCTTCCAATGATGCTGGCTTAATGAATTCTGACATACAATCTGGTTTACAAATCATTAAGTGAGCAGACAGTAGCTCGAACATACGAACGTACACACAGATGACATAGATTACAAGTCATGTAGGCCGTCTGGGTTATAGATCACTGGGGTTGTCTCAAGCAGCTTCGACAACAGTTTACAAAACAATAGATTTGATGACCACAGATGACGGCAAACCAGACACTGACTGATACAACACGTCAGCTTAGCCTACATTAACTTATCTGGTCCGATCATACTCCTGCAAGCAAACTGGTTTGACCTCTGGTCACTGGTTTTAATTAATCAGTAGGGATTTTAAGTTTTTATATATGGAATGAAAACAGTATCCATATATTTTTTTTATTATGTTCAACACTTACATTTGTGTATGGTAACACTGCGTCCCAGGCTTTTGATAGTTACATTCAGCTTACATTCAACAATTATAATAATATCGTATTTCGAATATTAACGGTGTAATTTGCGTACAGTAAATTATTAAAACACTTTTCAGTTGCAAATGTACACTCAGATACCCATTTATTTACCCAAAACTTACACATAGCGTAACTATTTAAAGCCCGGAACGCAGTGTTACCATTCGCAAACACCACAGGCGGGTGGACAGATGGAAAAAACCGAGTATAGTTATATATATTTATAAACTTATTGTTTGTTCTCTTGCTATATTTCTCTTGGGTTTTGCTCTCATTTTATCGCCATTTAATGAGATTAATCCCCTTTATCGCTTACTCGGTGAGTAAGCCTACAGACTACTTTGTTGGTGTTTGTTGTGGGGGGGGGGGGGGGTTGTTAGGGAAGGTGTACGGAAGAGTCTAAAAAGGTTTGAAAAAGGTGTTTTGTGTTGAGTTAAAGATACAGGAATTTTAGGATAGGCCATTTATGATTTATTTTTGAATGAAAATGTAAAAATGATTTATTTTTGAATGAAAATGTAAAAAAATTAGTGAGCATGTTAAACAGTACCGTAGAATTATTTCTAATAAAATATATAATACAGCTCATTTGCTTGACCGTAGATTTTAGCGCGTTTTAATTTGCGCGAGGGAAAATCCTGCGCGCATCCCGAGTAAGCTGGTGATCGGATCACGCTTTGTTCTCTTAACAAGAAAAGCATCTTCAAAATAAAGTACAGTATATTTACGTCCTCTTGCGCTATTTCGTGCGTCATTCCTTCTATAAACAGAGCTCTTTTGAGTTCGACAATAACCCATATTCCTCTCGACAGCTTAGTGGCTGACGTCAGCTGTCGTTTGTGTATGTGCGTGTGTGTGACTTGGTGTTGTGAGACTCGAATTCGAATCTTGGTCAAAAGGAATTGACATTTTCTGCGCATGAAGCATAATTCCTCTGTCATATGTGAGGAAGATGCAGTCACAACATGTCAATATTTTTGGAGGGATAAAGTACTTATTTTCCCTCCAGCATTTTCTAGTCATGTGTGTTTGACAGAATCGAGTTTTCAATGAGGTTTTAGGTAAATGCTGTTTTGAGTTTTTTTTTTATGAAGTTAAGCGTACTTAGCGGTTTTAAATAAATTCATGAATGCAAAGCCGGTTAAAAGTGTGGAAATGCCAATTTCACAATATTTTAATCATCTAAAAGTGGAAACAAGGCGGCAGTAGTATTTTATAAAATGTTCAAGAGACGTTGAAGAGACCTTACGTCTCTTTATCATGAAATTCCCCGTAGGGGCGGAACGCCGTTGGTGCACCTCGCACCGTGAACTGTAGGCATTCCTTAAGGTTCTTTGTAACGTCTTTCATTGTCTTTACTGTACCTCTATTCATATTCTATTTATTCATCTTACTTTCCACCCCCTCACAAAAATTGTTTCTTAGTGCAACTGCGAGGTTTTCTTCCTGTTACACCTTTCAAACTTCCTTTAGTGTCAGTTTCCCGTTTAGCGCTGAATGACCTCATAGGCCCCACCGCTTGGTCTCTGACCTAAATTTTATATTCCGTTCCTTCGCCCAGTCAGAAATAAGATTAAAGAGTCCATGATATTAACTGGGAATTTAACGTCTCATCCCATAAAACAGAATATATTATGAAACCGAATTCATATTGATAAAACTTTTAGCCTAAGAGAAATGAAAGGAAAATGTGTTTACTTATCTTATGGAGTATTTAGCTGTTATCGTAATATGCAGTGCGCTGATTTAAAAAGAAGAAGAAGAAAAAAAAAACAGGAATCGTCAGCTTTGCAGAAAAATTTGAAATATTGACGAGTCTGGCGCCCTTAAAAAGTCTTCTGGGATCCATAATGCCTTGCAAGTTATTTATCAGTGTCAGGCGAGAGACGGTAAAAGAATCCTAGTTTCTGCCCTCATTTTAAAACTGCGCTCGTTTATGCGGAGAGGTTTTACTGCGGCAAAATGAGAGACGATTCCCATTTCTGAATATGGACCCCAAAGATTGATTGCGTCCTTTACACACACACACACACACACACACACACACACACACACACACACACACACATATATATCTATATATATATATATATATATATATATAATATATATATATATATATATATATATATATATATATATATATTTATACATTATACGTATATATAGACTTATTACTGAACGTTTATGTTTCATATATATATATAATATATATATATATATATATATATATATATATATATATATATATATATATATATCTATATATATCCATATATATATATATATATATATCTATATATATATATATATCTATAATATATATGTATATATATTATATATATATATATATATCTATACTATATATATATATCATATATATATATGTATGTATCTCTCTCTATCTCTCTCTCTCTTTCTCTCTATTATATATATATATATATATATATATATATATATATATATATATATATATATATATATATATAGTCCAACAATGGCAACATAAACGTTCATTGAATGTTTCTTTTTCTATATATATATTATATATATATATATATATAATATATATATATAAATATATATATATAATCATTAAGTCCCACGCAAGAAGGTAAGTGAAATCGAAACTTAGAACAATTACTTTTGTAGTTTATTCTACAGATTCACTCCCTTTATTCCGCGATCTCCACAAACACGTGTTCTGTCGTGCTACAATTTATATATATGTAACATAAAAGTAGGTTTTTATATGAACTTATTCTTAATTCACAAATGTATGCTGGCGGAAAGTGCATTCAGGATAAAGCACAGAAAAAATGTATATCAAAGGCCAATCGGCTGACAATGCTGAAAACGGCCTCGTCCCATAATCCACATTTTTCAAAGCTCCCCGCGACCCGTAACATTCCCAAAATGTAAATACTGTCGTTCGTAATCCCGCATATTTTGAAAAACGTTCGTCGCTTTATCTCGCTCTCTTATGTTTGTGCTTTTAAGGCTTTTAACCGGGTTTTTCTTTTGTTTGCTTATTTTTCGCGAATGGTTTTACTTCATTTACAACCCGAATTATTCCGTGAATTATTTCTTCATCACATTTGGATGCCGCTATAAGGAGTCGGTGTGAAAAAGAGGAAATTAAAATGTAAATGACTTTATCACATATGTTCTGTTAAAACTTCGACAACATTTTCCTATTCTAGCATGTGTTGTTGTTGTTGTTTTATTTTTTCTATTTTTTTCATTTATTTTTTTTATTTATTTATGACGCGGAAGAATAACCTTGTTTCATTACTCGTAATGCTTCAACATTTCAGTCCCGGAAGGGGGGTAGTGGCGTCAGTGGACCTCATGCGGTGCACTGTAGGCATTACTTAAGGTTCTTTGCAGCGTGCCTTCGGCCCCTAGCTGCAACCACTTTCGTTCCTTTTACTGTACCTCCTTTCATTTTCTCTTCATCTTACTTTCCACCTCTCCTAACACTTGATTCATAGCGCAACTGCGAGGTTTTCCTCCTGCTACACCTTTCAGACCTTTTATTGTCAATTTCCATTTCAGCGCTGAATGACCTTATAGGTCCCAGTGCTTGGTCTTTGGCGTAAATTTTATATTCAACTCAACTCAATTCAACATTTCAGTGAATTATCCTCCAAAGAAACGAGAATGTTCCCTTTTGTGATGTGTATTTCTGGTGATAGAAGTTCAATCTCGAAGTGGTTCGGAAGTCACGTACAGCCGTTGGTCCCGTTGTTGAATAACCACTGATCCCATGAAACGTAGAAACACCAAACAAGCAAACAAACAAAATTAATCGGTTTAATGTTGTCGTGAAAATTAATTTCATATTAAAAAAGTATGGAGTTATAACCGAGAAAGTATAACTTCATTTTCCCTGTATTAGTTTTCTCCTGAGGAAAGCCGTGATTACTTGTTCAATTGGAGATAATGTCTTTCGTGAATATTCACCTTTGATATAGATTATTTCATAGGTATGATTTGTATAGATGGCTGGACGAATTATTTGACTTGTGGACCATTTAGCACTGATCACTTTAGTGCCTAATTTTCTTTGTTTATTAGTCCAGTTTTGTGCTAAGCATGCCGACATTAATTAATTATACTCTGTTTTTTTTTTTTCATCTGTCCATCCGCCTATGGTATTTGTGTATGGTAACACTGCGTCCCCCCGTTAAATAATTACGATTTGTTTAAAGTGTTAGGTTAAATAAAAGGATATCTGGGTGTGCATTTGCAACTGAAAAGTGTTTTAATAATTTACTGTATGCGAATTACACCGTTAATATTCGAAATAGGATATTATTATAATTGTTCAATTTGAGCTGAATGTAACTATCTAAAGCCCGGGACGCAGTGTTAACATACAAAAACACCACAGGCGGATAGACAGATGAAAAAAAAAACAGTATAATTAGTCATGTTAGTCAAGCTATAGCATTCTAATTTATTATACATGATCAAGACGTGTTTATTAGCTAATATTATTTTAGCAGCATTCTGATAGTATGCATATAATTATTATCAGAGTTCGTCAAGGCTACTTTAAGGGGGCAAACAATATTCAGTCCCCAAAACGACAACTATGCAATCCTGGTTATGATTACGTGGCTGAGAAAGCAATCCAGGCCGGGTCTACATGGCTCAGAGATCACTCTTTGTCATGCATATATATATATATATATATATATATATATATATATATATATATATATATATATATATATATATATATATATATATATATCCTGATCAATCCTGGTCATGCCTATGTGACTCAGAGATCAATCCTGGTCATTCCTGTGTGGCTCAGAGATCAGTCCTGGTCATGCCTATGTGGCTCAGAGATCAATCCTGGTCATGCCTATGTGGCTCAGAGATCAATCCTGGTCATGCCTATGTGGCTTTTGAGATCAGTCCTGGATATGCCTACATGGCTGAGAGAGCAGTCCTGGTCGTGCCTGCATGGCTGAGAGATCAATCGTGGTTGTGCCTACATGGCTGAGAGAGCAATCCTGGTCGTGCCTGCATGGCTGAGAGAGCAATCCTGGTCGTGCCTGCATGGCTGAGAGAGCAATCCTGGTCGTGCCTGCATGGCTAAGAGAGCAATCCTGGTCGTGCCTGCATGGCTGAGAGAGCATTCCTGGTCGTGCCTGCATGGCTGAGAGAGCATTCCTGGTCGTGCCTGCATGGCTAAGAGAACAATCCTGGTCGTGCCTTGCATAGCTGAGAGAGCATCCTGGTCGTGCCTGCATGGCTGAGAGAGCATTCCTGGTCGTGCCTGCATGGCTAAGAGAACAATCCTGGTCGTGCCTGCATGGCTAAGAGAGCAATTTTGGTCGTGCTTACATGGCTGAGAGAGCACTTGTGGTTGTAGTTCGTGGCTGAGAGAGAAGATTAGATTCATGTGTCATTATCACACCGTCATGTTGTCGTTGCTCCCTTCCGTAATAATGAACGCAAAGAAAAATAGAAGACTGATGAAAGAGACAGAATTAAAACCTCTGACCCTTTGTTTAATTAGTGGCTAGATTAATAAATACGGTGGGGTTAGGGTGACTGACGATATTAATGTTTGGGTGACCTTGACAGTTTTATATCTATTTTATGACTTCAGTTGACAGTTCTGTATATATTTTATGACATTTCAGTGAAGTATATTATTTTATGACAGTTCAGTGAAGTATATTATTTTATGACAGTTCAGTTGACAGTTTTATTTTTGTTTATGAGAATTCAGTTAACAGTTATACATATGTCGCGTTTATGACAATTCATTTGACAGTTTTATGTTTTATGACAGTTCAGTTAACAGTTTTATATGTATTTTGTTACAGTTCAGTTGAGGTTTGCATCTGTTTCATGACAGTTTAATTGACAGTTTTATATCTTTTATGACTTCAGTTGACAGTTTTATATCTATTTTATGACAGTTCAGTTGACAGTTTTATTTTTGTTTTATATGAATTCAGTTAACAGTTATAAATCTTGTTTTGTGACAGTTCAGTTGACAGTTTTATATATGTTTAATGATAGTTCAGTTGACAATTTTATATCTGTTTTATGACAGTTCAGTTGACAGTTTTATATCTATTTTATGAAAGTTCAGTGACAGTATATTATTTTATGACAGTTCAGTTGACAGTTTTATATATATTTTATGAAATTTCAGTTGACAGTTGTATATCTTATTTTATAACAGTTCAGCTGAAGGGTTTGTTTTTTTTTTGGGCTGTTTTCAAATGAACAGTTTTTTTTTCCAAAGTTGACATTTTTTGTAAATATTTATTTTTTTTAATGAAACAAGTTTTCAGTTTTGGACAGTTTTTTTTTTGTTTAAATATATTTTTTTTTTTTTTTATTGGAAACAGTTTTTTTTTTTTCAGTTTGAACTGCTTCATATCTATTTTATGACACTTCAGTTGACAGTTTTATATATGTCTTTTTTGACAGTTCGCTTGTCAGTTTTATATCTATTTTATGATTTCAGTTAACAGTTGTATATCTGTTTTATGACAGTTCAGCTGACAGTTTTATTTTTGTTTTATGGGAGCTCAGTTAACAGTTATATATATATATATATATATATATATATATATATATATATATATATATATATATATATATATATTGTTTTACGACAGTTCAGTTGACAGTTTTAAATGTTTTATGACAGTTTAGTTAACAGTTTTATATCTATTTTATGACAGTTCAGTTGAGGTTTGCCAGTTGACAGTTTTATATCTATTTTATGGCAGTTCAGTTGACTGCTTTATATCTATTTTTTGACAGTTTGCTTGACAGTTTTATATCTATTTTATGACTTTTTCAGTTGATAGTTTATATCTACTGTATGGCAAAGACTCGTCTTTATGTTTTAAACAACAAATGCCGATCCAGGAACTGTAAATAAACCCGCATATATGTAGGAATGGTAAAATTCAACCACCTCCCATCTAATTCCCGTTTTCTACTTAATCAACATGGCTTTCTTAGTGCCAGATCTTCTGGAGACCTCATTTCCTTTCGTAATGATTTGAGACAATTCTCTCAAAGGAATGTTACTGTACGACTCATTCGTCCACTCTGAGTTTTATTTTTGTGATCTTGCATTTGTATAAAGAAAAATATTTTCTCAGATTCTAAAACACGCAAGATTGTCCAACAGAGGCACCAGAAGTGCAGGCTTTACTCAACAGATTCAAGGAAATTTCTCAAGCGACAAGAACGAGAGAACTTACTTTACGTCAGTTACAGACAGCGTCTCAGAACAGTCGTTCTACGATTGTAAGAGGCAAACCATTTTGGGTCACCATCAAACGACATATGAACCGGTCTTGCCACGTTGAAATCATCAAGCTCTAAATCCCTGAGGATTTGAAGGCTTTCACAATCCTAGTCACTGATTTACCACTAGTTTTCAAGCAGTCTGGAACAATACAGGCAGAGTCAATTACAAGCCGCGTGCTATTACTTATCTGTGCTGTGCAGAGTGTTCCTGGTAGTTAAACTCAGGGGGTTGTGGCTAAGCTGGAGAAATGAATGGAACTAGCTCCATCATCCAAAATTACTTACCAATAACTGTGTAAAGGACAGTATAAAGACAACTCAGCTCCGTGACAATAACAATGCCGTATAAATGGAGGGGGGGGGGGGCTTAGGGGAGTGGGGCGTTGGGGTGAGGAGAGGTATCCATCCGTAGAACATCTGTTGCGTGTTCCCACACAGATCAAACAATATAAGGGAGTAGACCTTTATTTTTCTCATACAAGAAATTGTAACTCATTTTCTGTGACTCGGCAGGTGAACGAATGTACGCCCACTAACAGATGTACGAATAACCAAACGCATTGCTACATATATGAAACTCAATAACTTTTCCTGTGATTAACTCGTGTCTCTGGAATGCATCAATGACCTCCCGATTTATTGCACAACAACGCGTTTTTTTCTATTTGGTTTTTTTTTATCTTCAAGCATCTCCGAGTAAACTAGCGTTTGCATCTGTCTCTAATCGCCAAGAGATAAGGTTATCAACTCCACTATTTGAATATATATATTTATCTTTTTTCCCTCTACCAGTGTCTCTAAGATATGTAAATATATAATATATATATATATATATATATATATATATATAGTATATATATATATATATATATATAAGAGAGAGAGAGAAGAGGGAAACTGCCATATAAAGGTTTTGCCACGAAGGAAAAAATGAAAAAGCTATCTCGCTTTTTCATTTTTTCCTTCGTGGCAAAAAAAACCTTTATTTATAACATAGCATCACGTTTTATAAACTTCGTGATCAAGTTATTCATATATATATATATATATATATATATATATATATATACTATATATATATATATATATATATATATATATATATAAGAGAGAGAGAGAGAGAGAGAGAGAGAGAGAGAGAGAGAGGGAATGCCATTTTATATGGCAAAATTATTAGTTTATATATAAAGTTATATATATACATGTATACACATACATACGTATATATTGTATATACATATACATATGCATGCATGTGTATATACACAAACGATCCCTTTGATTATTTACATTTACCTCGACAGTAAAGAGAAAGGTGAGCAGGCGTCCCTGAATCGTGAGTTTGCATATTCATTACCTGGAATCTCACAGAATTGGAGATTTGGATTCCTTTCGTCGGACAGAAAAGTTTGCTATTACTTTCGCCGTGTGAAGGGGCGTTCTCTCTCTCTCTCTCTCTCTCTCTCTCTCTCTCTCTCTCTCTCTCTCTCTCTCTCTCTCTCTATTCCCAGAAGTAAACAAACTCGGTATTACTAAGGACCTTACTACTTTTCGTGTTAAATTGAGGAGCTGTCCTGATACTTACGAAGGTTAATACTATATGCAAGTTCAAGAAAATATTTAATGGTTATTTAAAGGTCTACACCAACACAGAATCACAAACGCATACGCACGCAAACACACACACAAACGCTTACACGATTCCCAAACCCAAAGCACACTGGCTGTTACTAAACTTCTTCCCTTCTTCTGCCGTGGAATTGTAGAAGAGTTTTCCTGTTCTAAAGTTTTTGAAAAAAGTTCGTAATGATACTTTACAGTGGCACGCTCCTTTGCCCTAAATTTGTCTCGAATATTTTTTCCCAGCTTCTTATCTATGTAAATGTTTGTTCTTGGGACTGTTTGGTTTTATTTATTTGTTT
>NC_087213.1:14288769-14303769 GCF_015104395.2 Macrobrachium nipponense | reverse complement strand
ATGTAAATGAAGAAAAACACGTAATAAACAGAGATAAACCACAGATAAGACTGAAGATCCTAATCTCATATACGTAGGGAAAATGAATAGGTGTTTAAAAAATAGCAAGAAATGGTTTCCTTTATCACCTTAGAAAACAAAATAATGTGCGACGGAAAAATATCTTGAAAATTAAAGGGTAAATATTCTTGGAATATTTTCTGCTTGTGAAACAAAGCGGTAGGTGTGAATTCTTTGCTTTTTCTTTCCAGCCATAATTAAGAAGATCGCATGCCGAGTCGCGGATAAAAGATCATAAACTGATAATACTAATTGATAGTCGGGAAGTAATTGGACGCCAACGTCATTGCGAACATGTTGACAATTGTCTAAATAAAATATATAGAAAAAACAACGTTTGATTCGGAAATAAATAAAAGAAAGGCATTTTACACCCGGCTTCATTAAGTTAGTTCTTAGAATAGACCCTTCGACCGCGTTTCTTCATCGTCATTAAAATCGTATTTCTGGAAGATTGTGAGAATGCAGAAAATTACTTTCAAGATCATTTTTTTTCTTGTAAGTTTCTCTATTTTTCGTATCTTACGTACCAAAATCTTGCAACTGTGCTGACGTCATGACTTTAAGGTCATGAGTGTGAATGACAAGAGAAATGTGCAACTATTATCATTTAATGATGACCAACGTTACTTCTGTAATGTTCCTATATAAAAGAAAAACTCTACGGAACAAAAAGAACAGTGTTATGATATTTATGTCAGCTTCATTGCAAAAACTTAAAAAGATTTCTATTTATTCGGAGAAGAAAGGTCTGTGCAAAATTTTCAAAGACATCAAGCATACGAAAACATTAATGGCCTCTTTTTAGTAGACATTAGATATTCCTCAACTGCTTCAAGAAGGGAGTTTGGGCGGTAAAAAGTCTCATTAAAGGCGGGAAACCGGAAGGGCAAAATGCCACCGGTCTTAGTGTGTTTCCTTTTTCTTCGGCCAGAGGTTCGCAGAGAGGAGACGCTGAGCTTCAAAAAGTTTAGCCCAGGTTAATGGAAGTTCGAGAACCTGAGGTCACTTTATAAATCGAAGGAGAAAGTTTTGAACTAATAACTAATCTATTATGGACGTTATGAAATATGGTAGGAATTTATAGTTTCATGTCACAAAAAAAAAGAGGTTTGGAGGAAAATGGCAAACAAGAAGTTCGAAAACATATTGGCATCCAGGTTAACTAAAGCCTGTGATGTTTATCAGATAGAATTTGCAAGCTTTTGTTTGGTACGTTTTCCTTTATTTTTTTTAAGAGAGAGGGAAAGAAAGAGAAAAAATACATTTAAATATTTAATCTTTATATAGTATTATATTTAATAATGTAATAAGGAACAACGGATAATTAACTCGTGGACGACCTAGGGGTTTCAGCCCAGGAGTTTTGGCCTCATATCACTCGCCTCTCTATACAATTATTGAAAATGATGATGTCTTATTCAGAGCCTAGGGACGGTACGTAACGTCCCCAAGGTCATGGGGTCTTGCCGTCTCGACCTTTACATGATATGACCGTCGTATTTGACGTTACGGATACGTCAGTTGTTTAATAATTCACTCGAAAGCCTTCTGCGGATCGAAATATTTTATTCCAACAATGACACAGATGACTATAATCTGTTTTTTCCATCTGTCCACCTGCCTGTGATGTTTGCGTATGGTAACACTGCGTCCTGGGCTTTAGATAGGTTCGCTATGTGTAATTCGCTTGGTGTACATTTGCAACTGAAAAGTGTTTTAATAATGTACTATATGCGAATTACACCGTTAGTTTCGAAATAGGATATTATTATTGTTGACTGTAAGCTGAAGTGTAACTATCTAAAGCCCGGGACGCAGTGTTACCATACGCAAACACCACAGGCGGGTGGACAGATGGAAAAAACCGGGTATAGGATTCTTTTAAAATGCAAGTGTCCGGACAGCGATTAAATGTTCAGCTTTTTGTGATCATTATTCTCTCTCTCTCTCTCTCTCTCTCTCTCTCTCTCTCTCTCTCTCTCTCTGGCTCTGTGTGTGTGTGTGTGTCTTTTTTGAAGGTTATAAATTGCCATTTCATTTCGTGAAAATGAGATGAAATAATTTGCCTCCCAAATTTAGAGAGACTTTGAGGGAAATTGTTCGAGGGCCGTTGAGGCCTCGGTCTAATTTAACGTTCCGTTCCCTAATGAAACGTTTTATAAGCATTGATATTGGTAGCCCGGCTGCCTCTAATTCCAGCTGCATGATAGATGAATGGCCGGCCATTTGGGCCGCTGCGTACCGTTTGGATTACAGTAGGAATCGTCAAAATCCGTAAAATAATGTTTGCTTCATTTTCAGTTGTTAAATTCGGGTAATTATAATTAATGTATTTCATATATAATTTCGATTAGATTTTAAATGATGATCCAAGTCCATAAAATAATCTTTTAATTTTGATATGTTAAATTCGGGTAATTATAATTTAATATATTTCATATATAATTTTCATTGGGTTTTGAAAGATCCAAGTCCATAAAATAATCGTTTGATTTTGAGATGTTAAATTTGGGTAATCATAATTTAACATGTATATAATTTTCATTGGATTTTAAATGATGATCCAAGTCCATAAAATAGTCTTTTAATTTTGAAATGTTAAAATCGGGTAATTATGATTTAATATATTTCATATATAATTTTCATTGGGTTTTAAGTGATCCAAGTCCATAAAATAATCGTTTTATTTTGAGATGTTAAATTTGGGTAATTATAATTTAACATATATGATTTTCATTAGATTTTAAATGATGAAACAAGTCCATAAAATAATCTTTTAATTTTGAGATGTTAAATTTGGGTAATTACAATTTATTATATTTCATATATAATTTTCATTGGGTTTTAAATAATGATCCAAGTCCATAAAATAATCTTTTAATTGTGAGATGTTAAATTCGGGTAATTACAATTTAATATATTTCATATATAATTTTCATTGGATTTTAAATGATAATCAGAATCCGTTAAATAATTGTTGTTTAATTGACTTGTTTCATGTTTTGGATTTTAGTAGGAATCGCCAAAATTCACTATGTAATTGTTGTTTATTTTGAAATGTCAAAACTCGGTTAATAATGATTAACATATTTTATGAATAATTTAAACTGAAGTTTAAATGATAAAGTGTCTTGTAAGTAACGTATGCTTAAAGGGTTAAAATATAGATTTTTATCCTACACATTTTACATTAATATGATGGGAATAATGAACACATCAGAGCGTGTTCTCAGAAATCAACTAAATCAACTAATGATGAATAATTTAAAACTTGAAGTTTAAAATGATAAAGTTTTCCCTGGAATAAGTAGCGCCCGTAAATGCCTTTAAAGGGTTAAAGAAAATGTAGATTTTTATCCTACACATTTTACATTAATATGATGGGAATAATGAACACATCAGAGCGTGTTCTCAGAAATCAGTTTATGGCTCACATCGGGACCGAACCCCGGCCTTTCAAATGAGAGGCCAGGGCGTTACCTATTCACCCGCACAGACCTCATATTTGAAAAGACCCGGGTTCTGCCCGATGTGAGTCAGAAATTTATATTACATTGAAGTAAAATTTTAGTTTCAGTGTCAAGTGAAGAATTACTTATTAAGTAACATTGCTTCATTTCAGGAACTGAAACTGTACATTAATATCGGAAAATTTTCACTAAAGCAGATTATATATTTTCAGCTTGAAGAAGCAGAGTAACCAATGGACAACGTACGCTGAAAGGTCAGGAGTTAAAAGGTTGGTTGCGATCATAAACACGTTTTAATAATTTTGTATCGCCTTTGTGACTTTAGTGTTCTGGTTACAGCGCAAAAAAAAAATAAATAAATAAATAAAAACTGCTCGTCCTCTTTTAAAATACTAAACCCCGGGAATTGAAGAATTTTATTATATCTTATTTATGTTTAATTTTAGGTCCGATAAAACCGTTGAAAAGAGCACAAAGAACTTTGGCATTAATAGAAAAGTCTTGCAAAACTACTTTTACTGTACCTCCGTTCACATACCCTTTTCTCCATCTTACTTTCCACCCCTCCCCCGACAATTGTTTCATGTTGCAAAGATTTTCTTCCTGTTACACCCTTAAGACCTTTACTCTCAATTTCCCTTTCAGCGTTGAATGACCTCTTAGGTCCCAGCTCAGGGCGTTTAGCTTAAACCTGACATTCCTTATATATTGCACAACAGTACAGTTGTTGCTTAACAGCCAAGAAGTATGGAATTGGCTGCTCTGGTGACCGTTAGTTTGCCATTGCACGATGACGAAACTTTAGGAATCGTAGACCGTAGCAACGGTAACCACAATTATGGTTAATATTCGATGTAATCATGCAGAACAGTCATACTGAGTGCAGTAATTTATATAATAAGAGAAATCTAGAAAACAAAAAAACAAAAAAATATTCTTAATGAAAAGGTATTGAACATATATAACTCGGTATCAAATTATCAGCAGCCACCGCTGACATAAAACGAGCATTTTCATTGAAACATTTTGAAAATGGAAATCTATTATTATTTATTTATTTATTTATTTAGTTATTTATTTTTCCTAGGTGAGAATTAGAAAGAAGATGACAACGTGACAGGAAAGCTGAGCGAAAAATGCGTATTTAAGTGACTAAACAAATTTCGTACTTAGTAGACTAATCACTATTTTTGAGTAGTTTACGTAATTCATGAATTTTCTACTAAAGAATTTCCATCTGAATAGTGCGCACCACTGGAGGAATCGTTTCAGAGCCACAAGGGCCTAAAGAGTAATTTCACATTGTATTCCCTAATGGAATGGTTTTATAAGCATCCATATTTATACTCGGCGGCTGCTAATTTAAATTCCATAGCGAACAAATAACGAGTTATTTATATGTTAACTACGAGTTTAATTCCCGTTTAAATTAGGGAAGTATTTATTTCATTTGCGACGTTCCGCTAAAGTTCGAGAACTGAAATTTAATTATTAATCACTACCTTATGCAAAGTGCGTCCGTATATTAGTCGTTTTCGTGATTTATGAACTTGCCTAAAGTCCTTTATGTATAACATTGAAACTAGCTCGCTTTATTCTCTTCTCATACCATCGCACGCACACACACACACAGACACGTGTGTGTGTGTGTATGCTATATATGCTTGTGTGTGCATAGGTTTATATGTGTATATGTATCAATGTTTGCATGTATATTTATCATTTTGTAGATGAAACGCACCATATTGTTTCGACAAACTTGCAGAAGCGCGGGCCCAGTTAAATACTCACATCATTAGACACCACGTTATAGCGTTTATCTTCTTAATAAACTTAGGCGTTTTAAAGCAAATTTTACTTCATCCAAAGTTCGTTCCACGTCCGTCCCGATATCCTCTTACAGTGTTAGATGCCTGTTGTCAATTCCCAGATGGCGTCTGCAGTTCATGTTGTAATGATGATGATTTCTGATCTGATATGTGATGTGGGAAGCTGCTTATTGGAGCGAAGGGATGTTATACTGAATATTTTTTTAGGAGGAGAAGTCATACTATGCAGCGTCTAGTTGTGCTGAATTTCTCAAGACATTTGCAAGTGTGTGTGGCAGTAGTGGTTGTTTTTATTACTTCTTTTTTTCTTTCTAACTTTATCACCAGACACTTGGAAAGCATTAAAGCTTACCGGTGGGAGGAGTGCTTAAGCTTTTGAAGCTGCCTATAAAGATACTCTCGAGCTTGCTAAGCCTACTGCGAGTTTTCTAAACTGAAAATTCTTGCCACCCACCGAACCATATCCTCTCTCCGAAGGCCAGTGGGGTGGGCAACTTACTAATAGCCCTTGTGTGGCCCAGGCCCGAAGGAAATCAGATATGGGAGATTTTAAGGAGAAGGTTAACAGCATAATTAAGCGGTAGACCAAAATTACCATAAAGGTGACTTTCATTGGGGCTATATAACGGCTCCTAAAGGGTGTTTGAATTTCGGTGGACCTTTGAAATGACACCCCAAGGTATTAGAATTTCGGTGATTCTTTGTAACGGCACCCAAAGGTATTAGAATTTCGGTGATTCTTTGTAACGGCACCCAAAGGTATTAGAATTTCGGTGATCCTTTGTAACGGCACCCCAAGGTATTAGATTTTCGGTGATCCTTTGTAACGGCACCCCAAGGTATTAGAATTTCGGTGATCCTTTGTAACGGCACTCCAAGGTATTAGATTTTCAGTGATCCTTTGTAACGGCACCCCAAGGTATTAGAATTTCGGTGATCCTTTGTAACGGCACCCCAAGGTATTAGAATTTCGGTGATCCTTTGTAACGGCACCCCAAGGTATTAGAAGTTTCGGTGATCCTTTGTAACGGCACCCCAAGGTATAGAATTTCGGTGATCCTTGTAAACCCACAAAGGTATTAGAGTTTTTCGACCTTGTAACGGCCACCCCAAGGTATTAGATTTCGGTGATCCTTTGTAACGCACCCCAAGGTATAGAATTTCGGTGATCCTTTGTGGCACCCAAGGTATTAGAATTTCGTGACCTTTGTACGGCACTCCAAGGTATTAGATCGTGATCCTTGTAACGGCACCCCAAGGTATTAGAATTTCGGTGATCCTTTGTAACGGCACCCCAAGGTATTAGAATTTCGGTGATCCTTTGTAACGGCACCCCAAGGTATTAGAATTTCGGTGATCCTTTGTAACGGCACCCCAAGGTATTAGAATTTCGGTGATCCTTTGTAACGGCACCCCAAGGTATTAGAATTTCGGTAGTCATACGCACTCCAAGGATTAGATTTTCAGTGATCCTGTGAACGGCACCCCAAGGTATTAGATTTCGGAAAGGTGATCCTTTGTAACGGCACCACCCCAAGGTATAGAGTTTCCGTGATCTTTGTACGGCACCCCAAGGTATTAAGATCCTGTATTTCCGTAACGGCACCCCAAGGTATTAGATCGGTATCCTTTGAAAACACTCACAAAGGTATTAGATGAGTGTTATTTCCTGTCCTTTGTAACGGCAACACAAGGGGTAATTAGATTTTCGTTTGAAGCCCTTTTCGTTAAAAAAAAACCCGGCAAACAAGGTATGACGACGCGGCACAAGTAAAGAGTTTCGGTGATCCTTTGTAACGGCACTCACCCGGTATTAGTCAGTATCCTTTGTAACGGCACCCCCAAGGTATTAGAAAGATCCTTTGTAACGGCACGTCCAAGGGTATTGAATTTCGTGAATCTTTGTAACGACCAAGGTATAGTTTAATTTCTCGGTGATCCTTTGTAACGGCACCCCAAGGTATATTTGAATACGGTGATCCCCGGTTTGATCGGTGATCCTTTGTAACGGCACCCCAAGGTATATTTGAATATCGGTGATCCTTTGTATTTGAATTTCGGTGGGCCTTTCAACGGCACCTCAAGATTTAACTTTCAGAATGTTTAAGGTCAAGATGAACAGTAATATATAAAAAACGTTACCCGTTTTAATACTTCTTCTTCTTCCTCTTCCTCTTCCTCTTCCTCTTCCGGTTACCTACTTTTGATGTCTCAATTTCCTTAAACTTTGTAACAGGAAATTCTTAGAGGATATGGGTTATTACGAAGCCCCGGGACAACTTTTATACAAAGCCACAACTTTTATGTGAAAACTTTTCAAGTTTAATATGAGGATAATTAATTTGGGAATTGCCAGGCCCTTTAATTCTCGCAATGTCAAGAGCAGTACGTATATACAAACATTTTATATGTGTATAAATATATATATATATATATATATATATATATATATATATATATATATATATATATATATATATATATAGTGTGTGTGTGTGTGTGTGCGTATTTGCGTGATAAGTGAAAAGCGTGTTAAGGTATATAGTATGTATTGTATAATATATATATATATATATATATATATATATATATATATATATATGTGTGTGTGTGTGTGTGTGTGTGTGTGTGTGTGGTGTGTGTGCGTGTTTTGTGCGAGTCTCTATGTGCATGAATTTGTTGATAAATACAACATTGCCAGGATGTGTTTCCTTGTTCACTTTCATATCAAATGTTTGTAAACACGATTTACCCATTAAATCTGAAAACTTGGCATGAGTGTGATATGCGAGTCATATTCTGACTCAATTTACTCCGTTTTTAGGAGTTCGTTTATGCATTCACAAAATTTAATGAGCTTTTCAACAAACATTCTGCTTAGGAGAGAAAAATTAAATATACAAAAATTCTCGGATACAAGGATAATTAGATACCAGACATTATTTGGGTCACTGGGTTTATGAAACAAATTCCTGTTTTTTGTATTTCATACCAGTTTTCTAGATGCCACAGAATATCATTAACACTAAGTTTGATTATTATTTAAACATTTAAGCCCTTAGGTATTTAGTTTTCATCAGAATTTTACCTTGTCTATTTTCAAACGCAATTTTATTTATTTGGTAGAGCGCAAACCTCCGTCAAGTATGAGCAAGCAAAAATCAGCTCTCCGACCCCCACCAAACACCCAACAAATAAGGCCTAAGAAATCTTGTAAAAATCCACTCGTACACTTTTGCTTAAATCTGCTGGCAACAATCAAAGTAACAAAACAGTCAGACCAAGCAAAACAAAATATTAACATTTTATCGTCAACTCACAAGCGACAGGGCACGAGTTACAATTGCATGAGAGAAGACACTGTTTTGCCAAGTTAGTTGAAATACAGTGTGCCTCTGTTAACCTGAGCAGTTAATTTGGTTATCTGTTAGTTAAACAGCTTTGACGATTCCGGCATAGGTCCTAAAGAGCAAGGGGGTGGCAGCCTCATCCTATAAAACACTAGATAATAACGCCGGAGGTTTTTAACGACGCCTTCTCTCGCTCATCTCTACTCTCTCCTCTCTCGTCTACTCTTCGCTCTCTCTCCTCTCTCTCTCTTTATCTCTCTACTCCTCTTTATATGTGCATATATATATATATATATATATATATATATATATATATATATATATATATATATATATATATATATATATATATATATATATATATATATATATATATAATATTATATGTACATCTATATATATTATATATATTTGTATATAGAGTATATAATTATACACATGTATATATATATATATATATATATATATATATATATAGATATATATATATATATATATATATATATACATATATATATATGTGTGTGTGTATGTGGGTGTGTATACATATGCGCTTAAAAAATCCCAGTAGATGCACGTGACTTCATGATATTAGCGGATATCACAGAAAAAATAATGGGCAGAAATTCGAACCGAGCGCTTACGAGACGTTGTCGAGAGAGAAAAAAAAAAATATATATATATAGACTGAGAAAAAGAACGGGCAATTATATGTTTTTGTTGAATACCCCTACTAATTATGAAATCATGGCTGTCTACTAATGATGACAGAATATTCCCTACCTGGCGAATGGGAGGGTAATCGAATAGCGAAAGCGTCGTTCAGAGAACATTCTCTCTCTCTCTCTCTCTCTCTCTCTCTCTCTCTCTCTCTTTTACTCTGGAGGGGATTTTCAGGGATTTCAAAATTGTTCTGTTCGTATTTTTGCACGCCATAATCTCATTTCCGTGCTGCGTCTCTGCAATCAAGAATTACCTGTGGATATATCCGACTCTGCCCAGATGGCAAGACTGATGAACCTGCGTATATTAATCTCTACTTAGTTGATGAGAGAGAGGAGAGAGAGAGAGAGAGAGAGAGAGAGAGAGAGAGAGAGAGAGAGAGAATTTCATAACGGCTGATTGGTCCGCTTCCCCGATTAGCCTCAATTACTGGTTTTGAAGTAATGAGGAAACCACGTTTGCCTCGTCAGGAACCAGCAATCAATAATTCGCTGTATCTCCGTTGCTCATTTAGTGATGGAGCTCGTCTGCTGGGAATATACTGTCACCTGATGAGGGAACTTCACTCATTCGGGAAAGTCGTTTGTGTGTGTGTGTGTGTTGCATGTCGTACTCAGGGGAAGAGAGCGACGGATCTTTGGCGCGTGGTGATACTGACATACATACATACATACATACATACATACATACATACATACGTATACATATACATATATAAATATTTATAATATATATATTATATATTATATAATATATAAAATATATATATATATATATATATATATTATATATATATATATATATATACATATACTTATACATATATGCTTATATGCCACTAAATTAGCGTGTAACAATATTATTCTAAGGCCCACAGGAAAAATTTTGTTTTGAAAATAAACACGAAAGCGCTTTTGTTTTTCACGTGGCCTTAGGCGACTATACATATGTACAATATATATGTAAATACACACATATATAAATATGTATATATATATATGTATATATTATATATATGAATTTTCATCACATCACCGTGATTCATATACATGCATTAAGCTACAAATGTCCTTTAATATCCAATTGGCTCTACCTCGGAATTAATATATTTCCATATAGAATGTTAACCGAAGGGGATTGTTTTAGTTGATAATAATTAGTCGTCTTGTGGATTGGAACCAGCGCACAGAGGAGAAATCAGGACATCAGGGAGTTACTGACCAGGCTAATAGCCTCACTTGTTGGTTGGCCTGGTCGGTAACAACACTGAAGTCCTGACTTCTCCTCTCTGCGCTGGTTCGAATCCAAAAGGGGACGAAATTATTATCAACTGAAAAAAATCCCCTTGGGTTAACATATATTAGAAAATATGATAATTCCGACGTAGAGCGAATTGGATATTAAAGGACATTTGTAGCTTTAATGTATTGTTACTATAATATAGTATTTATATATATATTGATATATTAGATATATTAATATATTATAGCTCTTTATCTATATTAATTGTAATATAATTATATTATATATTTATATATATAGTATAATATATATAATATATTATATATAATATATACTAGTTATTAATTAATTAATATAATTATTTTGTAGATATATAATATATTAGTATATTATATATTTATATTATATAGTTTATATTATATTTTTATATATATATATATATATATATATATATAGATATCATAATTATAGATATAATATAATTATAGATATAATATTATAGATAAGAGATATATCATTATAATTCATACATATTTAGTTATATTATATAATATATATACACTATAAAATTCATTCTAAACTAGTTATATAATATAAATTATATTATATTAGATCAATATATAATCTATATATATATTCTATAATATAACTAATAGTATAATATACGTATTATCTATATATATATATATATATATATATACTATATAATTAGATCATATATTAATATATATAATTGACTTCTAAACTTAGTATCATATTAATTAGAATTTAATTATAGTTTTATATTTATATTATATTATATATATATAATATAGTATATATATACATATATATTATCATATAGTATATATAGACCTACATATATATATATTAAATTATATATATATATATATATATAATATAATATATAATATATATATATTGTCAAATTAACATACGTTTTTATTGATAAGTTTATTTTCTTAAAAATGGAGCCTTGTAACTTAGTTTTAAGTGTTCTCTTATTTTATTTTTATTTCAGCAGCTGTACGTTTTTTTTAACGTTACGTAACGTTCAGTGCTTTTGCTCAGTGATTCCTCCTCTTGTTGTGAATTACCTAACTATCGTGTTAACGATTGTTTCTTTTTAGTTTTGTTTTCGAGTTGGAATGGAACTGAGTGCTGTGAGTGGAGGCCGGCCGAAAATAGTTCGGGCCTGTATAAGCTTCTGGACGTACGCTCTTTTGTTGGTAGCCTTCTGGAGATTTATCTCACGCCTTTTTGGAGGAATACTCCGACGGACCTAACCCTTGAAGTGTTTTTTTCCGTAGATGTGCTGAGCCATCTACGGCATATGTGCATTGTGGAGTTTGATCACGGCTGTGATAGCGCAGGTTATCGTCACTTCGCGACAGCCTGTACTCCTGATTCCCGCCGGAGGATTTGGCGGAAGACGTGGTCGTCGCTGTCCCGCCACGTAGGAGGCGTTACGCCAACCACTGTTCTGTCCGTCTTCAGCTGCTTGTCCAGGAGAGCTAAGGGCTCGTGAGGAGGCTGTAGGGAGGCAATGCCAGGTAAGAGGTGATTATCCTGTGTTGTCCCTCGGAATTGATCTCGACCCCTGGGTCTTTACCATGGACAATTTGTTGGCTCCACCCCCGTATAGCTGCTGGGAGGTTGAAGCACCTTCCGTGAACTTCTGTGCACTTCGTTATACACGAGGATTTGCGTATTTAAATATCAATTATATTTGTATATATATGTATGTTGTATTGAGTTGTCGGTATTGGGTATTTACTGTCCCTCAGAATATTATGTTTGAATTAGTTTTAAGTTTAGTACCAACACTGTTAGGTAGGAGATTTAAGGTTTTCCTGTCTTTATTTTCTCTAGTCTTCCTTCATCTTATAATTATAGGTTAGTGGTTTTTTTTTTTCATTATTGGGCCCGTAGTATTATATTTGAGCCTTTGGCATGTTATGTCCTTTCCTTTACTTCAGCTGCTTGTCCAGGAGAGCTAAGGGCTCGTGATGGAGGCTCGTAGGGAGGCAATTGCCAGGTAGAGGTGATTATCCTGTGTTGTCCCTCGGAATTGATCTCGACCCCTGGGTCTACCTGACAATTTGTGGGCTCCCCCGTATAGCTGCTGGGAGGTTGAAGCACTTCCGTGAACTTCTGTGCACTTCGTTATACACGAGGATTTGCGTATTTAAATATCAATTATATTTTGTATATATATGTATGTTGTATTGAGTTGTCGGTATTGGGTATTTACTGTCCCTCAGAATATTATTTGAATTAGTTTTAAGTTTAGTACCAACACTGTTAGGTAGGAGATTTAAGGTTTTCCTGTCTTTATTTTCTCTAGTCTTCCTTCAATCTTATAATTATAGGTTAGTGGTTTTTTTTTTTCATTATTGGGCCCGTAGTATTTATTATTTGAGCCTTTGGCATGTTATGTCCTTTCCTTTACTTTGTTAGGGTCAGTTTTCAGTATTAGGAGTCCTTGTGAGCTGTTATTTGCTCCTTGTATTTTGTGTATTTAATGTTAAGGTTCCTCACAAGGCTTATTTAGTGTTAAGTGTATTTTGTAATTAAATATTGTTAATTTTGTTCTGGTGTTTTGTGTCCACATTCCTCATACCCTGTGTACTTTCTTACTGCCTACGATCCCTGTGATTATTGAAATATAAAGAACCTGTATTATCGCCAAAGGGGTATTGGCAGGTTCCCTTATCGGATCGAGCTCGTGAGATTTCCGCTTTTGTTACGGCCCTTTGGGCTTTACGAATGTAAGGTAATGCCCTTTGGGATGAAGAATGCAGCGGTACCTTCAGCGGTTGATGAACCGAGTTATATGTGGTCGGTGGATGGTACAGAAATTTATATAGATGAATTGGTTATTCACAGCAATGACTGGCGGACTCATTTGGTGAGGTTAAAGAAGGTATTTGAGGCCTTGAGAGCCGCTGGTCTTGTTGTAAATTTGAGTAAATGTGAATTGGTAAAGCCAAGGTGTGTTATCTAGGTCACGAGGTTGGTTTGGGTCGGGTTACTCCTAAACAAGCTAACCTCGAGGCTCTATTAAATTTGCAAAGGCCGCGCAATGTTAGGGAAGTCCGGAGAATTTTAGGTATGTTGGGTTATTATAGGCGATTCATCCGGAACTTCTCTGACATTGCTCAGCCCCTTACCCAACTATTGCAGAAGGGACAAAAGTTTGTATGGTCTTCTCGATGTGAGGAATCTTTTTTAAAACTGAAAACTGTCTTGATGTCTAACTCCATTCTAATGTCTCCTGGCTTTCAGAAACCGTTTATTGTGGCTGTAGATGCCAGTGATGTGGGTATAGGTGGAGTACTTTTTCAAAGACATGAAGATGGTGAAGTGCGTCCAGTATCCTACTTTAGTCGTAAGTTGCTGGATGCTGAGAGAAGGTATTCTACCATCGAGAAGGAGGCACTAGCTTTAATTCGTACCTTGGTTCATTTCAAACCATATGTTACTAATTTTTCCTTTCCCGTAGAAATTTGGACGGACCATAACCCTTTGGTGTTCATCGAAAGAATGAAAGGTTCTAACCAGAGGATTCTGCGTTGGGCTTTTCAGCTGCAGGATTTCCTTTTAAGTATTAAGCATGTTAAGGGTGTTGATAACTGTATTCCTGATGCCCTTTCTAGGATGTAAGTCTGGTTATTTCTCTCTCACCTCGCCCTTCTCATTTTCTCCTTCGGGGTTTGTATTGAAAATTATATTTAAGGTAGTCAATTTTAATCATGTTTCAAAATGATGTATGGATTCGGGCTTTGTCTTAAGTCTGTTTTCATTATGTTGCGAGTTTTTTGCTTCACCTTATTGTTTTTTCCCTTGGCAGGATATTTTAGATTAAGTTTCTATTTTTTTCCCTTGCAGGATGGTTTTAGATTAAGTTGTCTATATGGTTATCTTCTAGTATGTAATATGATTGTGGTATTAAAAAAATGTATTCTATTTGAATAATTTTTTTTTTTGAGGGGGAGGAAGGTGTCAAATTAACGTAATTTATTGATAGTTTATTTTCTTAAATGAGCCTTGTAACTTAGTTTTAAGTGTTCTCTTATATTTAGTTCAGCAGCTGTATTTTTTTTACGTTAACGTAACGTTCAGTGCTTTTGCTCAGTGATTCCTCCTCTTGTTGTGAATTACCTAACTATCGTGTTAACGATTGTTTTTATTTTGTTTTCGAGTTGGAATGGAACTGTAGTGCTGTGAGTGGAGGCCCGGCCGAAAATAGTTCGGGCCTGTATAAGTCTTCTGACGTACGCTCTTTTGTTGGTAGCCTTCTGGAGATTTATCTCACGCCTT
>NC_087213.1:14278769-14283769 GCF_015104395.2 Macrobrachium nipponense | reverse complement strand
GTTTTCATTCAGTCTTTTAACTGGAATTGACGGAGTAAATCTTTACATTATTATTATTATTATTATTATTATTATTATTATTATTATTATTATTATTATTATTATTATTATTATTATTATTATTATTATTATTATTATTATTATTATATATTTCAAAGCTTTTTGGTCATGATTTTTGACAACAGTCTTTTATTTGCATTGAGTGTAACGGACAGTTTTATTAGTAGTCTTAATAACATCTTTGTCTAACTGTAGATGTGAATAAAACTGTTGCTATATTAGGTATTCAATTTGGAGTTGCGTTCACCTTAAAAGAGATATTTTAATTTTCTTCATATTAAAATCGGCATTGAACTGCTATTAGGCAACTTTTTGGAATTTCTGATGCAAACAAAGCCAAGTTTATTATTTCAGGTAACTCCATGTAATATATGAAATGATTTTCCCAGCTTCTAGCCCAGAAGAAATCGAGGAAGCATACAAATGGAGAGAAATTTCATCAGAAATATGAATTATTCCCACAGTTACGGAAAAAAATTACATGATGCCTTCTTTAATTCCACTTTCCTGTGATTACTGCAGTTACGAAATGAAAGATTTTAAGACTGAACATTTTCATTTTGGTTTATGCTACTTAATTTTTAGGACTGGACAGAAAATATTCATATCTGGAGAAAAAAGAATAGTGGGTGAGAGAGAACGCAGAAATATGTATGTTTATGAAATAGTAGTTCAGTGACCTGGTAATTATTCCGTTCATTAAAAATAAAACAAGAGCTTGTTATAAGTCCAACATTTTATAAACGGTGAAGTCATAGGAACAGACTAAAGTAACTTAGTATATTTCTAAGCCAGATGAAGATAGACTTCCTTCCGTTTCAGAATGCTTTTCAAAATTACATACAGTATAACATTTCACACTTTGCTCGTCCCAAAGAAAGGTTGGAATTCAGGAGTCACAATAAAGCCTGTAATGATTAAGCTTTTGAGATAAAAGTAAGCGTTTGTTCTTAAAGATGGAACGCTCTGCTTCCTTTATATATCAAGGATCATCATACCGTCTTTGAAAATACTATGCTTTGTCCATAATCCTCAAATATATGTACAACTGTAATAGAGACTTATATTAATGTTTACATCTTTTAATACTGAAATGTATAATGAAACCTAGGGATTAATTTCTTTTAAGGGGGGATGATGGCTGAAGTGATTCAAATCATTATTACAGTTACGAGATCCCTTTCTAATTTAGTTAGACTATACTTTTTTCATCTGTGAAATGTAAGTCTTTGAGAGAAGTGTTTCAAGTGACGGCACTGAGAGAGAAGAGACAACCTTAAAGCTGAAAAATCATTTCGAAAATCTCACGACGGAAAGATTTCAATGAACACGCACCAGATCCATTATCATCAATTGAGCATAGCCGTTGATTTTTCTTTTCTCCTAATCAAGAACAACCCTGTACGGGGCTTGTGCCGTCAGTGACCTCATTCGGTGAACTGTAGGCATTAAATAAGGTTCTTGGGAGCGTCACTTAGGCTACCCTAGCTGCCACCCCTTTCATTCCGTTTACTGTTCCTCCGTTCATATTTTCCATCTTACCTTCCACCTTCTCTTAACATGCAACTGCTTGGGTTTTCTCCTGTTAAACCTGTCAGGCCTTGTTACTGTCATTTTCCGTTTCAGCGTTGAATATTCTCATAGGTCCCAGAGCTTGTCTTTCGGCTTTAATTCTATATTCTATTCTAACCAAGAAGAAGTAACCAGATTTCGAACACCCATTGAATAACCTAGAACAATAACTTTAAAGTCTTTGATAAAAAGAAAAAAAAAAACGTGAGTAATGGACAGAAACTTAACCGGTGTTTGTGTCTGCGGGCAAAAGATAATGAAGAAGAAGAAGAAAAAAAGAGAAGTTATGTTGACAAGTCATTAGGCTTCTCGCTAATGACTCACCGTTGTTATTCGTGAAATCGCAGCATGGAAAAAATAATGTTTTCTTGTTTTTTGTATATATATAATATAATTGCATAGAAATATCTAATTTACTAATTGCTTGAAACATTTTATGATAAAAATTTTTTCCCAACAGTTCAGACTATGTATCAGTTGTTTTGTAATACAAGAGGATGGACGATCCATTTATCTTATTCAACCAATGCTTATGCGCATAAACATAAAGGAAAAAAATAATCATAGCCCACTTACCGTGAAAACAATATGTGAAAAAAATATATATTCTGCCTAAAGCTTATTTTGCGGAGTTTGCGGCACAGAGATACACTTCACCTTCGTAGGCAAAAGTTTGAGGGCAAGGAATTTTGTACTAACACAAAGTGATCGCCCAAATTTAGTATTGCTCAAGAGCGACCTTCACCGTTTATTTTATTTTTTATTTATTTTTTTATGCCTCCTTGCCCAGTATCACTAATTTCTTTACCTAAATCATCATAATTATAATGGGAATAAATAGCAACAGCACTGTAAGTCCGTAAAGCAGGCTCACTGCGCCATGAGACAAGCGCCTTAAGTCCGGAACGACTTAACCCGAACCTGATGTAACCCGGGTACTGCCTGCATAGGTTTTCCTGGTCCCATTTTGAATTAGCATTAACATCATGTGAACTTCCATATTAGGGAAATAGCCATTGGCTGAGATTTAAGAAAATTCATCCTGGATAAAGAGACGCATTAATATGAACTCTCTCGGTACATTCACAGTAGTTTTTAATCTCTTATTTTTATTCGTATAGTCATTCATTACATATTTTTTTGCAACATGAGTAGACGTAGTTAAAAGATATGAAAACTGTAGCCATTATTACTAATAATTTTTGGTCTCTTATTTTGATTAGCGTTCTCTTTATATGAAAACTGTAGCCATTAATATTAAAAATTTTTGGTCTCTTATTTTGATTAACGTTCTCTTTATATTTCTTTCATCGAGTACTTATCATTAAGGCAATTACATTTCCAGAAATCTGAGATTTAATTTTAGGTGTTTTTTTTTTTTAACAATTCCAAAGATCATAGAATAACATGTACCATTATCTTGATTGCTCGTTTATATTCCTACATCTCGTAATTCACCCTACAATAAGCAAAGTGCTCGGAAAATATCGTGGAAATGTTCTTTTTATGTAATTTCAGTAGAAACAATAATATATGGATTAAATTAACTTTTATATACTCGGATTTAGGGATATATCATTCTCTCAATATGGCGTTACCATTAGATATATGGCTTGTCATTTAATTTGCCAAAGTTTGTTCTGCGCAACGATTAATTTGCGCGCACACAATAAACAACAAAAGAAATTAGAGTATGAACCGAACCTCAGTCTTTCATAAGTTCCAAACAATTTTAAAAACTAAGATGGCATCTGCCTTTGTATGCGTGTTTTTTCTTTAAATTTGACTCTACGGTCATTGTTTACTCGTAAATGTGACTCTAAGGTCGTTGTTTACTCGTAAATGGGACTCTTAAGGTCATTGTTTACTCGTAAGTTTCTTTATTTCTGCCTTCAGATATGTCACATATTCGACTTTTATATCTACTGAATAGCATTTCTTGCTTCTATTCATACCAGAAATATTGTTTATTTTGAGAACAAAATATATATGAAAGCAGCTCTTGAGAAGTCGTCATGCTTTTGAAAAAAATCAGTAGCTTCATTTTTCACCGGTTGCGTTATACTGTTAAAAAAAAGTATTTTCATGTAATCAAGCTTCATTAGCCAATCGAAAAGACAGTGTTGTATCGCACTATTTTCTCTTCTGCTGCTATAATATTATTCAAAGCATTTTTCCTCTTGATTGGATGACCACTCGGCATGCTGTGGTAACTGTCCCTTTTATCAGGTTATTACGAAGCTGTCTGTCCCTTTTAACCATTCGTTCCTGTACTGTCACCTTTAACCAGGCATTACTGAGCTGTCTGTCCCTTTTATCCAGGCAATACTGTTCTGTCTGTCACCTTTAGCCAGGTAACCATGTATTACTGTGCTATCGGTCCCTTTTTATCCAGGCACTGCTGTAGTGACTGTCCATTTTATACAGATAATACTGTGCTGTCTGTCCTTTTTATCCAGGTATTACTGTAGTGACTGAGGAGCATTTTCAATAATATATTTCTATGGTCTCGAGTACGTGAAATGGGGTATGGTAAACCCGTAGAGTTTATTCGCCACACAAGTTGCAAAGGAAAGTGGGATAGGGGAGGGAGAAGGGGACGAGATTACGCGTTTGAAACTTAAACTTTTATCCGAGTTGGATGAAATGATGGCCACTTTCCAAATTTTGTTTTCACCAGTCAAGCATACAAAGATTCTCATATATATATATATATATATATATATAGTATAATATATATATATATAATATATATATATATATATATATATATATATATTTATATATATATATATAGTATATATATATATATATATATATATATTATATATATATATATATATCTATATAATATAATGCGAATGTGAACGCAATAGTAATGAATACTTAAGATAAGACTTTAAATTGAAAATAAAAGCAAGAATTTTTATGGTCTTACTCCGTACAGAAAGCTGAATTCTTGTCTGGAAATATCTTTAGTGCGCCGCTGTTCAGTTTGGCCAAAGCCCAAATAAGAACTCCAGAAGTAAAGGGAATGCATTTGAAGTTTAAGGGTTCCAGATAAACTACGGGAACTACGCTAGACCGAGCAAGGGCGGACCTCCATTGGTTTCAATATGTAATTTTGACATTTTTTTTTAACGTTTCGCCTAACGTGAAATATATTTACAAATGTAAAAATCACATTTTTTAATTTGCAGTTTTCACATTTTTAAATATTATACGTAACTTAAATATTTATAAATGTAAAAATTATATTTTGACATTTATAGTTCAGTTTTAAATATTTCACATCGTTAAATATTTACAAATGTAAAAATTATATTTTGATATTTGTAATTTTTACCTTTTTGAATATCTCACGTTAC
>NC_087213.1:14258769-14268769 GCF_015104395.2 Macrobrachium nipponense | reverse complement strand
CTCCAGGTGCAGTCATTGGCTAAGCAGAGATCCTGCAGTGACGCCACACGGATTTTTGTGTAGGGATGGCTCAGCTGATCTCTCCTATAACTGTTTCGTCTTCTGCTCATACGTATAATTTTTATATTTTTTATAACGTTATTATATTCTTATTAGAAAATACATATACACACACATTATATATATATATATATATATATATATATATATATATATTATATATATATATATATACGTATATATATTACGTATATATATATATATATATATAAATATACGTGTATATATATATATATATATACACGTATATATATATAATATATATATATATATATATATATATAATATATATATATATATGTATGTATGTATGAAGAAAGTTACAGCCACGAAAGGAAAATTGAAACACTGGAGATGCTAAGTGCTTTCGCTTTATTACCAAGACATGCCCACAGTACTAAAGATAAATAGAAGCAAGGGCCAATAACAATGGTGGGTACAAATCATAAAAGGAATACAAAAAGTTTTCAAATTTCCTTCGTGGCTGTAACTTTGTTTTTCGTATAATCATCACGTTTTTTTTATATCTATGTGATTTTACAATCACACACACACACATTATATATAGGGTATATATATATATATATTATATATTATAATATATATATATATATATAGATAGATATAGTTATATAGATAGATAGATAGACAGACAGGCAAAAGAATAACAGAATGGTCCTAGAGATTGCAAACGAAGCAGGGCAAACGAAGAGAAGACGAGGGATTAACGGGATTAATCCTGGTATAAGATTGGCAAAGTGGACTAGTAGCGGCTCATGATGATATGATGATGATTATATATATATATATATATATATATATATATATATATTATAGTATAATATATATATATATCGTATATAGATCATATATATAAATATATATTATATATATAATATATATATGTATTATGTATGTAGTTTATGTATGTATGTATGTTATGTATTTTGTATACACGTAAGCAAATGCCACGCAGGAAAAGAGAAAACAATGAAATGGCATTTGCCTTTATATTAACATTTTATCACGTTCCATGTCTTTGTGAATCACAGACGCACACACACAAACACGCACACATATTAATGTATATATATATATATATATATATAATATATATATATATATATATATATATATATATATATATATATATATACCATATTATACTATATATATTTATATATATATATATATATATATATCTGTATGCATGTATTTAAGAGAGAGAGAGAGAGAGAGAGAGAGAGAGAGAGAGAGAGAGAGAGAGAGAGAGAGAGAGAGAGAGAGAGAGAGAGAGAGAGAAAGTTGCGTTTATAATTCGTTAGCTTCATAAACTTTGATTATTGCCTAACAATGCCTCTTTCGATGATAATAAACATTATTCTTTGCCTAGTACTATAATTAAAGTTAGAAGGGTCCACTGAATCTACCGCAGTAACTCTTCATGCTTCATTACTTGTATCTCGGTGACATAGTGACATATTGGTAATTATACGATAATACATGGGATGAATTTTCTCCAAGTAAATTCTCGTTCTTTTCTCTCTCTCTCTCTCTCTCTCTCTCTCTCTCTCTCTCTCTCTCGAAAAATTTTCAAGCATCGCTACCAGCTTTATATATCTTCGATCCAGTAACTATATACTTTTTTTTATTTATTCACTTGAAGTTCGGCATCTAAGCCAAACGGTTATCAGCAACTAAATATGGTTCCTTTGTATGTAACGAGATAGTGCAACACAGTTGATACAATCTGAGGTAATCAACATGTCGCCGATGCTTAGAGCTCCGTGTCATCTCGTTCTGTTAATTTGAATCAGCTTCTTATATGGACTGAAAGTACAAAATAAAATGAAGATTTATGAAATATTCACAACTTGTTAGTAACTTTCATAATACTCATAATGCCTGGCAATGAAGAAGCTGGAGGGAAACCAATGAAGAAGATAGATTTCTGGTGGGTTGGAAGTCACGTAAACCCATTGGTCCCGTTGCTGAATAACCACTGGTTCCATGCAACGTAAAAACACCATACAAACAAACAAACAAACGCTACTTCCATGCAACGTAAAAACACCATACAAACAAACAAACAAACAAGAAAGAAGGTAGAGGGAAATCATTAAGAATGTGAAAGCCATGCTTGAAACTAGTGAAAAATCTCAATAATACGCTTTACCTTGGCCATTTTCAGTGACGCATCAAAACATACGTTTGACGAAGATAGCAGGCGGAACTTCTTGGTGTTTATCAATGCTAGTCTGAGGCTAACGATTCTTTGTCTACTACCTGGGGGGTGGGAGTAGGATGAGACAAAGGAATGATTAAGTGCCTCTTCAAAGACTGGCAGGTTTTTTACAACGAAATTTTCCAGTCCTGGGGGAAAGGGTTAATGATATTCCGAAAGACGTAATTGGAATGAGAATACTGGGTTATTGTAAACTGAGCCGTAGGGATGGAAAAACACAAACAAGGGGGGTTGGCGTCACTCAGGTAAGGAGATCGAAAGTAAAGGTGGAATAAAATGTGGTAAAAGGAAGGATAAGAATAACGAGAAAATAACCTTCTCGACTATATATTATATATATATATATATATATATATATATAATATATATATATATATAGCTATATATTACATTATATATATATATATGATATATATATACACATATACATATACATATACATATACATATACATACATAAACACACACACACACACACGCACACACACACACACACACACATATATATATATATATTATATATATATATATATATATATATATATAGTATATAATATTTATATATATATCTATAAGATATCTAAATAGATAAACACTAAACAGCTTTTTATCTATTACCTATCACGACGGATACATCATGTTTATGATTGCTGTGTTCATGCGTGCAAATGTAAAATGCCCTCAAAAACATTTCTGTGGTGTCCATATATAGGGTCATCATGAGTATATATAATAGGTACTCTCTAGATTCTATATATGTGTGTATAGATATATATATATATATATATATATATATATATATATATATATATAAAAACCTTTTCACCAACTCTCATAGGCACATATATCTATCGATATGCTAAATTTAGCAATTTCATCTCTTATATTATTTATATTTACACACTATATGTATTATATATGTAACATAAAGAGGGGGATTTGCTATGATATACTTTAAATAATATATAATGTGATATGCTATGACGTTTCTTAGAATATAGAGAATCAGCAATTTAACTTCCCTGGAGACTGAGAGTCCGAGCGACAGCTTAGAAATGCTAACGCATCTTTTTTTGAAGTGGTGTGATCAAGAGTGCTGTATTAGCAAATCAGTGCTTCGTCCTGTCGCCATGAGAGCTTGATGTAGAGGTGACTTTGAAACTGGTCTTAAGCAGTTTGTGGGTGTGGACAATGTGTGGGTTCGTACGTGTGTGTGTGTTTTTCCCCCTACATATGAGAGTGTTGTATTGCAATGAAGGGAAGACTATTACAGAGAAAAGTGCATACTGGCTGAATGGGTGAGTGTTATGATGTCTATTTTGGCAAAGTGTGGCTGGATTGTATTTGAATATTTATTTCAGAGATATTCTGTTTATATGATCTTTGATTATAATCTTGTGCTTACCAGAGTGTTTTCCTGTCTTCTACCAGGCTGTTCTGGTAGAGGGGAAATGTTCTGGAAGAGGGGAAATGTTTCTGGAGAAGAGTGGGGATTGTTCATTGGAGAAATGGTGTACTGACTTAATTACTATGTTGACTGTGCCTAGTGATTGGGCTAAACTAATGTTAGTGTTAGATTAATTACCGAGGGTTATCTGGGTTACTTGAACTTTGAGTTAATACTTAATTTAATCATTCTTTTAAGAATCTGAGTTATTCAGTTAATACTTTGCTTTTAAATAAATGCATATTTTTGTAATTCATGACTGATTTCATGACCTGGGATAATGGAGGGGAGGTGTATCGAGAGAGAGAGAGAGAGAGAGAGAGAGAGAGAGAGAGAGAGAGAGAGATAGAGAGAGAGAGAGATAGAGAGAGAGAGAGAATGTGTTGCCAATTACCAGTTGTCTGCCACTCTGGCCTATCGCTACCAAAATGATAACGAGATTGACGATCTCGTTATTTATAGCATATACACGCTTATGTACATACACATGTGTGTTGTATCACAGTTACTCCCTAGGTCACCATTTCCTCACAATTTCTGGATATGCTTACCACTACAAGCCTTAAATCCAAAATGAAGAAGCAAATCAGAAACCCTAGCGCCCGTGACAGAATTCGAACTCACACTCAGATTTGTTCGAGTGAGGTTTCCCTCACCCACGAATCTAGATAAAAGTTTTCTCCCTCTCTTACGCTCATATATCTATCCATAAAAGTAAATTTGCAATAAGATCTCTTTTATAATATATCAGATCCATTCCGTTCCTTCGAATTTCCTGTTTTAAGATTATTTTATAGTTAAACGTCTTTACAAATTAGATAATCACGAGAGAGAGCTCTCTGTCTCTACCCCTCATAGCGTACATAATTAAATTGCTTCCCTTCAGAGATAACAAATAAATACAGCTGGGCTTCACTTTGTCAGTGCATATTGAATATTAAAGTTGGTGGTGCCATGTTGCTTTCAATGTTAATCCAGATGCGTTATTCACTCTGCTGGAGTATATAGTAAAGATTTCATTTCTGGTGCGTAGCAGATGATAAATAGTTAATTCCCTCATAGGTGGTGGGAGGGCCTGATTTAGGCATTCACACAATGCACGTATATGCATATATGTATATGTGTTGGCATGTGTATTTGTGCGTGTGCATGTGTGCTATTGTCAAGACGATTACGAAGCCACCCTTTACAATCAGGACTGATTATCTTGATTGTGTCACACAGCTGGTATTCAAAGATACTCCTCATCATTGCAAGAGATTTATTCCTGTTGAGTTATGATAAAGTAATCCAGTCGTATTTACACTCGAAATTTACTTAATATTTACTACATGACATTGCATTCGCTTTTTCCAAAGATACTTCGGATAGTTAATACAAAATATGAAGAATGAATTTATAGTTTCGGTTATGAAAAATCGTCGCGTCAGAAGTCTCGGAAGTTTTTTCCTGGCCCGAATAAAGATAACCCAAGGTGGCGGGTGAAGGTGTGGGGGATTTATCCCTGGGTGTTGGTGGTTGGTGGTGTTGGGGGCTGGGGGAGTCAGACTGTATCCTTTACCTCTTCTTGCCTTGCCCTTCCCAAAGTAAATTTGAATTATTTATTCAAGAGGTGGAGAAAAATAGGTTATGTTAATGTAATATTTTACTTATGTAGACATTTGAGCAACTGGCAGTGAATAGATATCAATTAAAATATCCCTGCCTTCGAAATCTTCCTTTCTGGCGTATTTATCAGTGGTACGAGGGTTTTATCATTAAGTAAGTTTCTTTCGTATAGATTTTCGTCTTTTTTTTCATAATATCCTACGACCAATTGTAAAGAAATTCGTCAGTAGAGCATAAACTATTTATTCCAACTGATAATTTGGTAATTGTGTGATTGTCTCAAGAGTATATTTTTCTTTTAAAGATATTTTTGGAAATAGATTTTTACACACCATGCAAAAGATATTGGTACTGTTACATATTTCTGGTTGTGACATCCTCCAAATAACTATTACTAGGCTGTAAATAATTCTAACAATTATCAGTTATTTATGGATTAATCCAGACAGACTATGAACATTCGTATAATTAAGTACGTAAACCTCGTCGCACTATTATTTTGGAACCTAGAAATTAGAATAAGTTAATATAACTTGATTTTCCATTTCAGTACATTTTCTTTCACGTGTTATAACGTATCGCGGAAGGTTTCATCTTCTCTGACACCATACTATCACGTAGTATGGCAACTTGAAAGCACATAAACAGCGTGTATAGTTGATGGTGAGTCAACGGCGCAGAGAGGAAAATTGAGCGTAAAGAAGGTTTAAAAGGTGTAACAGGAGGTAAACCTAGCAGTTGCACTATGAAACAACTGTTAGGCGAGGGTGGAAAGCAAGATGGGAGACAGAGAATATGAACGGAGGTAGAGTAAAAGGAATGACAGGGGTTGCAATTAGGGGTCGAAGGGAAGCTCCAAATAATTTTTAAGTAATGCCTTCATGATGTTTGTGCACTGAAAGGGGGCGTTGTCGCTGAAATCAAGAAGAATTCTGTACGAACCTTATGTGTCCCTCATAAAGAGAAGAAACGGAACAATTTACTGACAGACGCAGAGTTAATTTCACCGAGTGTATTCGGGATAAATGCAGTTGGATTTTTTTAATTTCACCGAGTGTATTCGGGATAAATGCAGTTAGAATTTGCACTCTTAAATGTTTCTTTTGCATAAATGTGGATGGTGATTGTTGCGGGTAAATAATGATGGTTACAATAATTTCTGCTCGTCCATAATTATTTCGCCAATAGATTAATATTCAGTGTACCATTGCTGGGACAGTTCGCCAAATCCTGACGCGACACTGAATCTTCTCGAAAATGAGCCAACAACTACTATCCTTGACAATACATAGAGCCATTCCACAGAGCGAGTTTCCAGAAAGAGAGCCACACCAAGAGTATTATTCGTCTTCATTTGCGATTTACAACCCAATGCATCCAGGCTCTACTGCAAGGCATATTACCAGTTGCAGCCGATGGCCATGCAATAAAATTTCTGACCGGACGGGGAGAAGAACATTAGAATAAAATTACCATTCGTTAGTTTATCACAAACAGATATTGGATTTCGTTATCGCCAGGAACCTGAATATTTCCTCACGATAGCTTCAAGATAATAATTGAAACTGCTGCGTATAGGATCTTTGATACTTGTTTCTTAACGAGATCTACTCTCATTCCTTTCTTCCCAGATATACCGTATTCGTAGACTCGAATATTTGTACCGTAATTAACGGGCGCAGTAAACCAGAATTGAATTGTCAACCGTACAGTAAAATAGTCCACTACGGTAAATGTGTTTGTGCAGATGTTCGTCTACAATAAGTTATGATATCGATGATATTTCGTTTATATTTCACATCATTCCCTCTTTGTTTCAGAATAGAGGATTCTAGGATCCTATGTCATGTATGACAAACAAAGAAGTAAATGACGTCTTTGGCGTGTCATTTTCCCACCTGTGTTGAAAAGGAAATGCTCCCGAAGAGAAGAATGACCTGATCACTTCCTACGGTCATTTCCAAGTTCGTCTCGTAGTCTCCCGAACATTCGGAGGCCTGCGTTTTATCGCCTCCATTCTTTTGACTATATCCTGTCAGAGATGTAAATGGAATGTCTGTAGTACCGTTTTCTGTGTGGCGAGTTCCTGTTTATCATATATTCATAGATGGAGTAATTGCATTTCCTCAATACCAATAACACGAATATAGGTCTGAAATCCTGCGTCGCTTTTTTAGTCATTAAATCATAAGGTTGTCACAGTTATTGCAACAACATTCTCTCTCTCTCTCTCTCTCTCTCTCTCTCTCTCTCTCTCTCTCTCTCTCTCTCTCTCTGTCTCTCTCTTCCGATAAATACGGGATGACATTAATATCTAAGGTAGCTTTCACGCCTTTTCCCCTTAGGAGAAATGACTAAGGCAGGTGTAGCCTTACCAGTTCTCATCATGTCTTTTGGGATGATGTTGCAAGCCATATGCCCCTCATTGTAAACATTTTACTGTTTAGATAAACGGAGGGATACAGTTCCAGTCATCTCGGTGGTGAGACGAGTATATAAACTAATTGGGTTGATTGATATGTTTGTATCCTGAAACTATATCTATCCCATGTATATTGTACATCTTAACCTAGCATTACCTCCCCTGAAAGAGATATATTATTCCAAAATCCAACTAATAAAAGTACGGTTTTTTAAATGTACTGGGATGGGCAGCCAGTGCTCTTATCTAGCCCAGATCCGAAGAAAACGAGAAAGGGCTTATGTAAGGATGCCACACACCTTCCTTTCACCCGAAGGATTGTTAAAGGACTCTTATGAAAGACCAGCAGTAAGAAAATTCCAAAGACAGGACGTGCGTGGAATGAAAAAGTAGTTGAACTAAGCAATGCGAGAATTGCTCGATTCAATCTAAGCGTCCATGACCATAGTTGTTGCAACGCCAGTTTACAGAGGCCAATTAATGAATCGATCTAAAAATACAACCTTTTATTTTACCTAACTAATATGCATACATTATTCATGTATTTATTTTGTAACTCGTTTGTTATTCAAAATGAAGACAAGATCTGGGATCATTCTAAACAAAACTACTTCTTTTCCAGAAATCGATTGAATTACTGTGAATCTAATGATATCCCAAAATCCACTTAGGAGTAACTCTGCGCAACAACCACACTACAATGTACTCCAGCAGTGATGAATTTTTAATGGCAAATTCATTAGTCGTCTAAATTGCATCCATGATATACTAATCAATTTCGTAAACGAGATTCAGACCAACATTAATCCGAGATTATACTTATGCGCCCAAAACTAAATAATAAGCATTTTGTTCGCATCCATTTAGGTAGCTCCAACTAATCTTTCCAGCGACTGTTTTCCAAGGCATAAATATCAAACTGTTGATTAAATCCTTTTGGTAACCGAGTCCATTTCCACGAGTAGGAAATTTTTGAAAATCAAAGTAACGATTTGAAATTTGTACTTCCATTTACGTAGAGAAGTGTAGCTTTCCTTATCATTATTATTATATTATTATTATTGAATTTGATGAAGTTTTCACTTATGCAGGGATGAAGTCATATTTCACGTTTTTAAGAAGTCTATCTACGCATTTCCAATTTTAGTATTATAACTGACATGAGATAGTGTCAAGGGACATTTTAGTAAGCGGGTTTCGATGCGTCCAGAAAAACTAGAATAATATTTTATTTTCAGTAAGTAATTCCTTTTGAAACAACAGTATTTAATAAAACAGATTTAAACCAAATAGCACAGTATGAATAAGAGGATTGTCCTTACCTGATGTTAATTGTAAATAAATAAAAAATTCTAAATAACACTCATTCTTAGATAATGTTTTTATTTCAGACAGAAATACCCATTAGTGGCTAGGAAGAGCTATCTAAGACTTACGTAATGTAGTGTGTTATTGTGAATTCAGAAAGCGAGGATTAAAGAAAAATAACAAAGCGTGTTCCGACCTCCAGCTTAATTGGAGTGCTTGCAAAACTTTTTTCTGTCAAATAGCGCGTTGTTTCACCAACGAAAATTAGAATGAAAACGATATATTTTAGTTTTTCTGTACTGTTTAACATGCACATTATTTATTTGTTACATTTTCATTCTAATCAGTAAATGAAAAATATCCTATCCTAAAATTCCTGTATCTTTAACAATACGCACCTTCTTCAGACCATTTCAGGCTTATCCGTAAGGCCTCCCTACAACAACAACAACAACAACAATAATAACAGCGACATCCAAGTCTCCAAAAATGGTTGTTGTCCTCTGTCCAAGTACACTAGTCATCTATTGGGCTTGAGGATTTTACGTCTGTTCAGTTTATTGCAGATTTCTCTGCGATTACTCTACTTTATTGCGACACTTCCTACTGAAATTAATTTATAATCAACATCATCAAATTCTGCATCGCCGACAGTAACTTAGCTCTTCAGGTCATCACGTTTTCTGGTTAGACACCTGATGCTGTGTCTTCGTTCCTCTGGTGCTCTGTCTCAAGAGAGCGCTCTCCCCTTCTGGCGTTTTTCTTGTTCTTCAGACGAATGTATTTAGTATTCTGAGCTGAGCCAGAGTATCGAGTACTTCAGTATCTTTGGAGAGTTTTTTGTTGTTGATTGCTACAACTTTTCCCTTCTTAACATAGGCCGTTCAAAACTTTAAGTGGCAGATATGCG
>NC_087213.1:14228769-14253769 GCF_015104395.2 Macrobrachium nipponense | reverse complement strand
TTGAACGTCAACAGCACTGATTGGACACTTCGAGGGTCCGCCAACTTTGGATCAATTTACAGAGTGAAAGAAACTTATTAGTATTGTCTTTTTGGCACACTCATTTTATTATATTTATATTATATATATATATATATAATATATACATTATAATGTATGTATATATATATATAAATATAATATATATAATATATAAATTATATATATATATATATAATATATATATATATATATATATATATATATATATATACTATATAAATGAGAAGTCAATCGATACCTTTTATTCACTAAAAAAAAAATAATGCTGTCCTTCTACCTAATTAATAATGAAAAAAATGTCGAGACGAAGAAGAAAGTAATAAGGTCACGCCAGTTCACCTCTCTTACCACGTTTAGCTTTTTTAAAAATAAATCTTTATTCAAAAATTTTCTTGAATGAAGCTGACTGACTGAGTTATGTAGATAGATTCGTCAACAAAGGGAGTTACCAGCGCAGAAAACATTTCCTTTACAAATTATTTTACTACAAAAATTGTATGTGAAATTACCAAGAATTAAGTCGATGAATAAAAAGATTTTTACACGCTACATCAAGAGTAATTTACATAAAATCTAATGAAGAAAAAGGGGAAAAAATTTATATATATAAATTTTCATCGGGAAACTCAATATGCTTATTCGATTACAAAAACAGTTTTGGAGAAAAAAAACAAAAAAACAAAAACAAAACAGTTATCTTTGGAAGGTTCGGTGAAATCCGCTCATTATTACTTCCAAGTAAACAGTCACATGGAGTCATTCCACTTAAAAAGCTCCCCCAAGTATCAGTATGAACATTTACGTGCTACTGAGATTGGTTCGGTTTCTTTCATCTGGGCACCAGGAACAAAAAGAATTGGAAGGATTTTTATATTTCTGTGCTGTTGCAAAGATCTAAAAGGCGGGATTTTTTTTTCCCCTGTTCCTGTGCGGCTTTCGTCGGAAAAAAATAAAGATTTGTCTTTTTCGTCGTGGTTTCAAGGCAGAGTATTTATTATTATATATATATATATATATATATATATATTATATATATATATATATATATATATATATATAAAGATATTTATATATATATATATATATATATATATATAGATATAATATACATATATATATGTATATTATATATATATAGATTTATATAGAATATATAGATATATATATATATATATATATATAATATATATAATTTTATATACATAATATATATATATATATATATATATATATATATTATATATATATATATATATATATATATATATATGTATATATATTATTATATATCTGGTAGAAATGTTCTGTTATAACAGAATTCCATCTACTAAGAGGCGCCCATAAAAACATCAGAATATAAAGGGAGAAATACTATATTTCAGAGACTGCTGTCTACCTCTTCAGGGAGATGAATGAGAAGATACAGCACAGGTAAGCCAATTTAGTTCACTCCCGCTGATAATCTTCCTTTAATCTTCTTAAGCATTGGTGAATTAAAACCTTGTCGATGATATCTGAGTCCCCTGCTCCCTTTGAGATATTCCTTACCTGCCTCTCTTTAATCATTCTATTCTATTCATCCACCTGAAGCGGGAGACAGCAGTCTCTGAAATATAGTATTTCTCTCTTTATATTCTGATATTTTTATGGGCTCCATTTATATATAATTATTATATATATATATATATATATATATATATATATATATATATATATATATATATACATATATATAATACACATATATATATACATATATAATATATATATATATATATATTATATATATATATATGTATATATATATACACACACATATATATATATATATTATATATATATATATATATATATATATATATATATATATATATATTATATATCACATATATATATATATATAATATATATATATATATATATATATATATATATACCTTAGCTGGCAATACAGATCTTTGACGGTTTATTTGAAACAAATAAAAAAGACATTTCAACAGCATCCAGTAAAGTTGCAAACAATTTATACAAGCGATTACTTGAAAAAGAAAATCTTAAAAAAAAACCGCTGCATATTTTAGTTGGGCCCAGTATCTTTTCTAATATAGTTTTATCACGGAAAACATCGAACTTTTCATGCTTAGAAAAAAAACAACAACAACGAACCCACCAAATGTTTATAAATTTTATTTTGAGCATTTACCTCTCTCTCTCTCTCTCTCTCTCTCTCTCTCTCTCTCTCTCTCTCTCTCTCTCTTTTAGTTACGGTACTGGGCCAACCAGACATACCCTTTAATTTATGATGTACAACTCCAATAAATCATATTCCAGCCAATTCCTTTCACCTTCCAATGGGTCTAAATCGATCAAATTAACAAATTAACACAGGACATTATAAATTACACGCATTGCTCATTGTTCATGAGTCATGAATGGACATGAATATTGATACTGAGTATGACGACAACTCATTACATAAACATGAAGAATCTTTGACCTCGTTTCAGATCCCCGTCAGACTAAATATTACGAGAGTTAAGATATAATGCGTGTTTGTGTAAACAGGAGACTGACTCATCGCTTTAGTCTGCGTATGTGTTTGGAAGTTTTAATAATATCCCCATGACAGTTATTTTAATTCTTCTTTACATGTAAAAATCTTGCATGATAAGAGCAAAATTTTATAAAATATTGAATAAGGAGGTATTTTAAAACACATTGCATTTGGTGCATTCCCAGCTCTGTACCTATGCCTGTGTGTGCATACACTTACTAAATACACCAGAATACACCAGAAACGCCGGGTAACTCGGAAGCATTCGAGCAGAAGGAAGCGAAATCCTCCGGAAACGCTGAGCACATCAAGCGATGTTCGGTCCCAAGAGATAGGATCCTTTAATCCTCAGCAATGTGTGATATGAAAGCAGTATATTGCAAAAGTGGATTAATCTCGGTGCTTAAATCTGCTTACGCTCATAACAGGAACCTCTAGCAGATACAGCAGATGAATTATGGACAGATTGCGAAGCGGATTCAGATATATATCATGACAGTCTTCCGCATACTCAGGTGTTAGATGAAAGGAAAATGATAAGATCTCATGTGAAGGGAATTTCGAGAAAGAAAATTACTTACAACGACTTCATACAATTAGTCGACGCATATCTGCCATTTAAAGTTTTGAACGGCCTATGTTAAGAAGGGAAAAGTTGTAGCAATCAACAACAAAGAACTCCCCAAAGATACTGAAGTACTCGATACTCTGGTTCAGCTCAGAATACTAAATACATTCGTCTAAAGAACAAGAAAAACGCCAGAAGGGGAGAGCGCTCTCTTGAGACAGAGCACGAGAGGAACGAAGACACAGCATCAGGTGTCTAACCAGAAAACGTGATGACTTGAAGAACTAAGTTACTGTCGGCGATGCAGAATTTGTTGATGTTGATTATAAATTAATTTCCGTCGGAAGTGTGGCAATAAAGTAAAGTAATCGCAGAGAAATCTACAATAAACTGAACAGACGTAAAATCCTCAAGCCCAATAGATGACTAGTGTACTTGGACAGAGGACAACAACCATTTTTGGAGACTTGGATGTCGCTGTTGTTGTTGTTGTTGTTGTTGCTGTTGTAGGGAAGCCTTACTTTCCGGAAAAAACCTGAAATGGTCTAAAGAAGGTGTTTCGCGTATTGTTAAAGATACAGGAATTTTAGGATAGGATATTTTTCATTTACTGATTAGAATGAAAATGTAACAAATAAATAATGTTTGTGTTAAACAGTACAGAACAACTAAAATATATCGTTTTCATTCTAATTTTCGTTGGTGAAACAACGCGCTATTTGACCGAAAAGAAAAGTTTTGCAAGCACTCCAAGTAAGCTGGAGGTCGTAACACGCTTTGTTATTTTTCTTTAATCCACGCTTTCTGAATTCACAATAACACACTACATTACGTAAGTCTTGGATAGCTCTTCCTAGCCACTAATGGGTATTTCTGTCTGAAATAAAAACATTATCTAAGAATGAGTGTTATTTAGAATTATTTATTTAATTTCAATTAACATCAGGTAAGGACAATCCTCCTATTCATACTGTGCTATTTGGTTTAAATCTGTTTTATTAAATACTGTTGTTTCAAAAGGAATTACCTACTGAAAATAAAATATTATTCTAGTTTTTCTGGACGCATCGAAACCCGCTTACTAAAATGTCCCTTGACACTATCTCATGTCAGTTATAATACTAAAATTGGAAATGCGTAGATAGACTTCTTAAAAACGTGAAATATGACTTCATCCCTGCATAAGTGAAAACTTCATCAAATTCAATAATAATAATATAATAATAACGATAAGGAAAGCTACACTTTTCTACGTAAATGGAAATACAAATTTCAAATCGTTACTTTGATTTTCAGAGATTTCCTATTCGTGGAAATGGACTCGGTTACCAAAAGGATTTAATCAACAGGTTGATATTTATGCCTTGGAAAACAGTCGCAGGAAAGATTAGTTGGAGCTACCTAAATGGATGCGAATAAAATGCTTTCATAGAAGAGATTATTTAGTTTTGGGCGCATAGTATAATTTCGGATTAATGTTGGTCTGAATCTCGTTTACGAAATTGATTAGTATATCATGGATGCAATTTAGACGACTAATGAATTTGCCATTAAAAATTCATCACTGCTGGAGTACACTGTAGTGTTGTTGTTCCGCAGAGTTTATATCAAAGTAAGGTCTTTGATTGGTTGATTAAGATATAATGCATTTTCTCACTCCACTTAAGACTGCGGGCTTCATGTTACTCCTAAATGGATTTTGGGATATCATTAGTTTCACAGTAATTCAATCGATTTCTGGAAAAGAAGTCGTTTTGTTTAGACTGATCCCAGATCTTGTCTTCATTTTGAATAACAAACGAGTTACAAAATAAATACATGAATAATGTATGCATATTAGTTAGGTCAAATAAAAGGTTGTATTTTTAGATCGATTCATTAATTGGCCTCTGCAAACTGGCGTTGCAACAACTATGGTCACGGACGCTTAGATTGAATCGAATAATTCTCGCATTGCTTAGTTCAACTACTTTTTCATTCCATGTACGTCCTGTCTTTGGAATTTTCTTACTGCTGGTCTTTCATAAGAGTCCTTCAACAATCCTTTAACAATCCTTCGGGTGAAAGGAAGGTGTGTGGCATCCTTACATAAGCCCTTTCTCGTTTTCTTCGGATCTGGGCTAGATAAGAGCACTGGCTGCCCATTCCAGTACATTTGAAAAACCGTACTTTTATTAGTTGGATTTTGGAAGAATATATCTCTTTCAGGGGAGGTAATGCTAGGTTAAGATGTACAATATACATGGGATAGATATAGTTCCAGGATAAAAACATATCAATCAACCCAAATAGTTTATGATACTCGTCTCACCACCGAGAAGACTGGAACTGTATCCCTCCGTTTATCTAAACAATAAAATGTTTACTTGGAGGTCACAATGAGGAGCATGGGGCTTGCAACCTCATCCCAAAAGACATGATGAGAACTGGTAAGACTACACCTGCTTTAGTCATTTCTCCTAAGGGGAAAAGGCGTGAAAGCTACCTTAGATATTAATGTCATCCCGTATTTATCAGGAGAGAGAGAGAGAGACAGAGAGAGAGAGAGAGAGAGAGAGAGAGAGAGAGAGGAACCGCCAGGTTGATGACCACTCGCCTACTCGAAATCTTGTTGTAATGACCGTGACAACCTTATGATTTAAAGACTAAAAAAGCGACGCAGGATTTCAGACTTATATTCGTGTTATTGGTATTGAAGGAATGCAATCACTCCATCTATGAATATATGATAAACAGGAACTCGCCACACAGAAAACGGTACTACAGACATTCCATTTACATCTCTGACAGGATATAGTCAAAAGAATGGAGGCGATAAAACGCAATCCTCCGAATGTTCGGGAGACTACGAGACGAACTTGGAAATGACCGTTGGAAGTGATCAGGTCATTCGTCTCTTCGGGAGCATTTCCTTTTCGACACAGGTGGGAAAATGACACGCCGGAGACGTCATTTACTTCTTTGTTTGTCATACATGACATAGGATACTAGAATCCTTTGTTCTGAAACAGAGAGAGAATGATGTGAGATATAAACGAAATATCATCGATATCATATCTTATTTTAGACGAACATCTGCGCAAACACATTTACCGTAGTGGACTATTTTACTGTGTGGTTGACATTTCAATTCTGATTTACTTTGCCCGTTAATTACGGTACAAATATTCGAGTCTACGAATACGGTACATCTGGGAAGAAAGGAATGAGAGTAGATCTCGTTAAGAAACAAGTATCGAAGATCCTATACGCAGCAGTTTCAATTATTATCTTAAAGCTATCGTGAGTAAATATTCATGTTCCTGGAGATAACGAAATCCAATATCTGTTTGTGATAAACTAACGAATGGTAATTTTATTCTAATGTTCTCCTCCCCGTCCGGTCAGAAATTTTATTGCATGGCCATCGGCTGCAACTGGCAATATGCCTTGCAGTAGAGCCTGGATGCATTGGGTTGTAAATCGCAAATGAAGACGAATAATACTCTTGGTGTGGCTCTCTTTCTGGAAACTCGCTCTGTGGAATGGCTCTATGTATTGTCAAGAACAGTAGTTGTTGGCTCATTTTCAAGTAGATTCACTGTCCCGTCAGGATTTGGCGAAGTGTCCCAGGAATGGTACACTGAATATTAAACTTTTGGTGAAATAATTATGGACGAGCAGAAATTATTGTAACCATCATTATTTACCCCCAACAATCACCATCCACAGTTATGCAAAAGTAACATTTAAGAGTGCAAATTCCAACTGCATTTATCCCGAATACACTCGGTGAAATTGACTCTGCGTCTGTCAGTAAAGTGCTCTGTTTCTTCTCTTCTTTTTATGAGGGACACACATAAGGTTCGTACAGAATTCTTCTCGATTTCAGCGACAAAGCCCCCTTCAGTGCACATACATCATGAAGGCATTACTTAAAAGTTATTTGGAGCTTCCATTCGACCCCTAGTTGCAACCCCTGTCATTCCTTTTACTCTACCTCCGTTCTTATTCTCTGTCTTCCATCTTGCTTTCCACCCTCGCCTAACAGTTGTTTCATAGTGCAACTGCCAGGTTTTCCTCCTATTACGCCTTTTAAACCTTTACGTTCAATTTTCCTTTCTGCGCCGTTGACTCACTATCAATCTTTTTACATCGACCACCTCTGTCATTCCTACTCTCACACGTGCGACTTTATAAAGGGGAAAGAGGTAATTCATTTTATCCTATTTCCTAAATCCGTATCAAAGACATCCTCATTTTCCCTGAGACTTATCACTACACGCTGTTTATGTGCTTTCAAGTTGCCATACTACGTGATAGCATGGCGTCAGAGAAGATGAAACCTTCCGCGATACGTTAAAACACGTGAAAGAAAATGTACTGAAATGGAAAATCAAGTTATATTAACTTATGCTAATTTCTAGCTTCCAAAATAATAGTGCGACGAGGTTTACCTACTTAATTATACGAATGTTCACAGTTTGTCTGGATTATTCCATAAATAACAAATAATTCATAGCATTATTTGCAGCATAGTAAGTTATTTGGAGGATGTCACAATCAGAAATATGTAACAGTACCAATATCTTTTGCATGGTGTGTAAAAATCTATTTCCAAAAATATCTTTAAAAGAAAGATATACTCTTGAGACAATCACACAATTACCAAATTATCAGTTGGAATAAATAGTTTATGCTCTACTGACGAATTTCTTCACAATTGGTCGTAGGAAATTATGAAAAAAAGACGAAAATCTATACGAAAGAAACTTATTTAATGATAAAACCCTCGTACCACTGATAAATACGCCAGAAAGGAAGATTTCGAAGGCAAGGATATTTTAATGAATATCTATTCACTGCCAGTTGCTCAAATGTCTACATAAGTAAAATATTACATTAACATAACCTCCTATTTTTCTCCACCTCTTGAGTAAATAATTCAAATTTACTTTGGGAAGGGCAAGGCAAGAAGAGGTATAGGATACAATCTGACTCCCCCAGCCCCCAACACCACCAACAACCAACACCCAGGGATAAATCCCCCACACCTTCACCCGCCATCTTGGGTTAGCTTTATTCGGGCCAGGAAAAAACTTCCGAGACCTTTGGAGGGAAGGGAATGGACCTCCTTCTGACGCGACGATTTTTCATACCTGAAACTATAAATTCATTCTTCATATATTGCATTAACTATCCGAAGTCTCTTTGCAAAAAGCGAATGCAATGTCATGTAGTAAAATTTACGTAAATGGGGAGTGGAAATAGGATTGGATCACTTTATCGTAACTCAACAGGAATAAATCTCTTGCTATGATGAGGAGTATCTTTGAATACCAGCTGTAAGATTATGTCACTAATCTTTTGGAAAATGCCTCATTCCGAAGTCATCGTAGCTCTCGACCCAGGCTGTAAGTGCAGAAACTTCAATACACAATTGGTTTATTTTCCACTGGTATTCGTTAATCTCTTCATACAGTATCAATTCATACTGCTTTATATTACGAGTGACACTGCTACCAATAGATTTTTTTTTTACATTTATATAAATGACTTCAGTAACCCCATTTACATGACACCATTTAATGATTTGGTTAAATTACTTATTAATAACATTTTGATTGACTTTATGCAGGAGAGCTCTACAACATGAATTCTGAACATAATTTGTAGACTTAGACAGTCAAGATAATCAGTCCTGATTGTCAAGGGTGGCTTCGTACGTGGTCTTGACAATAGTACACATGCACACGCACAAATACACACGCCAACACATATACATATATGCATATAAGTGCATTGCGGGAATGCCTAAATCAGGCCCTCCCACCACTATGAGGGAATTAACTATTTATCATCTGCTACGCGCCAGAAATGAAATCTTTACTATATACTCTAGCAGAGTGAATAACGCATCTAGATTAACATTGAAAGCAACATGGCACCACCAACTTTAATATTCAATATGCACTGACAAAGTGAAGCCCAGCTGAATTTAGTTGTTATCTCTGAAGGGAAGCAATTTAATTATGTACGCTATGAGGGGCAGAGACAGAGAGCTCTCTCTCGTGATTATCTAATTTGTAAAGACGTTTAACTATAAAAGAATCTTAAAACAGGGAATTCGAAGGAACGGAATGGATCTGATATATTATAAAAGAGATCTTATAGCAAATTTACTTTTATGGATAGATATATGAGCGTAAGAGAGGGAGAAAACTTTTATCTAGCTTCATGAGTGAGGGAAAGCTCACTAACAAATCTGAGTGTGGGTTCGAATCCTGTCACGGGCGCCAGGGTTTCTGCATTTGCTTCTTCATTTTGGATTTAAGGCTTGTAGTGGTAAGCGTATCCAGAAATTGTGAGGAAACGGTGACCTTAAGGAGTCACTGCGATACAACACACACGTGTATGTACATATGTGTGTATATATAATACATATATGTGTGTAAATATACATATAAATAAATATAAGAGATGAAATTGCTAAATTCAGCATATCGATAGATATATGTGCCTATGAGAGTTGGTGAAAAGGTTTTACTTTTATATATATATATATATATATATATATATATATATATATATATATATATATATATATATATATTACCAGCAAAGGGCGTGGCGCCCCCCCTCCTCTACTATTTTTAATATTTGGTATGCGTTTAACCGTAGCGTAAGGCGAACTGGTTACACTCAGTCTCTCCCCCCACCCCCCCTCTCTCTCTCTCTCAAGGTGATCACTGGCAAAAGCCCTCTCTCTCTCGTCTTTCTCTCTCTCTCTCTCTCTCTCTTCTCTCCTCTCTCTCCATTCCATCAGGTTATCAAATTAGAGTCGGAGTTAAAAAACAAAAATATATGTTTTATTCAGAGCAAAGTATTAGTTGAATAATTCAAGTTCTTACAAGATAATTAATGTGATGATAATAGTTCAAGTCTCACAGACAACTAACTCAGATAACCCCCCGTTATTTAATTGTCTTAATCAGTAATTAGTCACACCAATTATCTCTTCTCCAAAATACAGTCCCCTCACTAGGACACTCGGTCCTCTCACTGAACACTCAGCCCCTCACTAGAACACTCGGTCCCCTCACTAGAACCGCCTGTTTAAAAGACAGAACACACTAGTGAGAACACATGATTGCAAAGACAAAGTCAAAAGATTAAATGAAATGGAACATCTTTACAAGATATCAAAACAAGCCATCCCTTTAGCTAAATTATAATAACTCACCCATTGCAGCCTGGAATTTAACACATTTTCAAATGTAACTTTCGCAGAGCTATCCCAGCATTCTGCCTTTTCTCCCGTAGCTGTCTTCCTAGTTCTTGGCTAAACATGCCATTATAAAATGGCTATAGTTCATACACGTACAAACGAATTCACACTCTTCGCCAACGCTCCAATTAACTGGTCACAGCCAGTTTTCAAAGGCACCTTGAACAAGCCCTCACGGAACTCACATACCCACAGAACGAACATTGACCTGCTTAAGTAAGCATCTTCGTATCACACCAACCCAGAAATGATTTATCAGCTTTCTCCAGGTTGTCGCTCGGACTCTGTCTCCATGCGAAGTTAAATATGATCAGTCTGCACATCACATTATAATGGTACATTAAACATATTATTAATCATGGCCCTCTTTTGTCTCACACACATATATAATATATATATATATATATATATATATATATATATATATATATATATATATATATATAATATATATATATATATATATATATATATAATATATATATATAATATGTAGGCTTCAAGGTATCTGTTTGCGTTGCTTATTTATTTTTGGGTTGAAGGCTTTGAGTTAATAAGCGCTTCTATAAACGTTGGAGAAACGTGAACGTTAAGGGGATAACCGTCACAAACAAACACTCACATATATACATCTAATAATATATTTATATATATACACATATATTTCGTATATGAATACATCGTATATATATATGTATACTGGTGTATATATGCAAATATATATATATATTATATATATATATAAAATATATATATATATATATATATATATATATATATATACATATATATATATATATATATATATATATATATATATATATATATATATATATATATATATATATATATACACGTTCAGTGGTATATAAAAAGCATAAACAAATTAAATGGCGATGATATATCATGCTAAAATATCTTCACTTTTAGCGATGCAATGAATTAAATCTTAACCGTTTATGTTGAAAGTTTTAACACAGAATTTCATTCATCCCGGCAATAACAACACAGATGGCTGTTTAAGCGTAAAATAACTTAGTTATGTCGGCAAACGTGTATCTACGAGGAACACTTGACTATTTATTCTCGACAGTGTTATTAGAGCAAATATTTTCCATCAGCCAAAAACATAATTCTCTTTCCGGCTACAATTGCTCAAAAAACACGCGATGTGTAAAACTCATAATTTCGTTAAAAATAAAGCAAAATATCACTGTTGATAATCATAATATAACGTTATCATATCTTAAGTACCTTCTTCGCATAACAAACAACAACGGGGAAAAACCGATTAAATCATGGCATTGATTACTTACTTTAACTGTAATCCTTAAAATTACATCAAAGGTAAATGCTATGAACAAATGATATGATGCATGTGATATATTGCAGAATCAATTTCGTTGCCATGAGAAGAGGAATGAAGTTGCAGGGAGTTACAAAATTGAGTATCATTTTGATTACGTAAGCATGATGAAGTTGGCGGAATCCGGAAAACAAAGAAAGTACACAAAATGACATTTCGCCGCAAGCAAGACAGACGATACTGGTCAACCGAAAACAACAGAAGACGCATAAAATAAAATGACATTTTGGTCCGGAAAATAGAAAATACACAAGTGGCACTTCAATCATGCGATCTAGAAAGGAGCCACAGGGTAACTGAAAGCGCAAAATAGGTTATATATATATATATTATATTATATATATATATATATATATATATATATATATATACATATACATACATATATTTATATATATATATATATATATATTCATATATAATATATATATATATATAACCTTTCACCAACTCTCATAGGCACATATATTTATCGATATGCTCAATTAGCAATTTCATCTCTTATATTTATTTATATGTATATTTACACACCTAAATATGTATTATATATACACACGTATGTACATACACTTGTGTGTTGTATCACAATGACACCTCAAGGTCACCGTTTCCTCGCAATTTCTGGACAGGCGTACCACTACAAGCCTTAAATCCAAAATGAAGAAGCAAATGCCGAAACCATGGCCCCCCGTGAATGAATTCGAACCCACACTCAGATTTGTTCGAGTGAGATTTCCCTTATCCACGAAGCAGAATAAAAGCTTTCTCCCTCTCTTACGCTCATATAGCTACCCACAAAAGTAATTTTGCGATTACATCTCTTTTATAATATATCATATCCATTCCCTTCCTCCGAATTTCCTGTTCGAAGATCCTGTTATAGTTAAACGCCTTTACAAATCAAATAAGCGCGAGAGAGCGCTCTCTGTCCGTGCTTCTCATAGCGTACATAATTAAATTGTCTCTCTTCAGAGTTAATCGCTAAATTCAGCAGGGCTTCCCTTTGGCAGTGTATATATTCATATTAAAGTTGACGGTGCTATGTTGCTTTCATAATTCACGTGTTTGTAACACTACTTGACTTAATTTCTGGCACGTAGCAAGCGACCAATTGTTCATTTTCTTAATTGTGGTGGAAGGGCCTTATTTAAGTATTCATCCAATGCACGTTGACCCAAATATATTTGTGTGTGTTTGTAATATTGTCAAAACCGAGTCCAAATCCACCTACGGCAATCAGTCTTGATTTGTTTAGGAATCTAAAACTTTTACCCTCTGAATCCAGCATATTGTCGATTTCTACCAGTCAGTCAGTCAAATTGATATTAATGTGCAGAAGTTTAACCAAAGTATGATACGGAGCTATGTAAATGGGAAACTGAAATAATTTTTTTAAGCGTTTAAAAAAACACAAGAAACAAAACGTCACCCGTAATATCAAGAAGTATGAATTGATACAGTATGAAAATACTTGACCCGATACCATGAGTAAGTGTGACGTTATTTTGACGTGCATGACTGTTCGATATCCACTGTTAAGTTTTTGTAACTTTTAAAAAATTCATCAGGTAAATAAATTTCAAAGACCGGCCGTGCATGGAAGAAGAAGAAGAAAAAGAAAAAAAAAACTCCGAACTAAACGAGGAACACAAGAGTATGCGCAATTCTGTCATGACTTATACCTTAGAATTCGCTTCGCAATCTGTCCATAATTCATCTTGCTATATATCTGCAAGTGGTTCCTGTTACGAGCGTAAGCAGAATTAAGCACCGAGATTAATCCACTACTGCGATTTACTGCTTTCATATCACACACTGCTGAGGGATTAGATCGTAATCCCTTAACCAAACTTCGATCGATGTGCTCAGCGTTTCCGGAGGATTTCGCTTCCTTCTGCTCGAATGACTCCGAGTTACCTCAAATTTCATGTGTATCTGGTGTATATGTGTGAGTATATGCACATACGCATAGATACAATGCTGGGAATGATGAAAATACAATCTATTCTAAAGTATCTCAAATATTTTTTTATACTTTTACCAGGAAAGTTTTTTTCCATGGAAACATAAATGAAAATAACTGTATTGGGGATTTTCTTAAAACTTACAGACATACAAAGACACAAGAGAAGTGTTGGTCTCCTGTTTACACACACACATACACACACACACATCTCATTTCTCGTAATTTTGATTATCACTGCATAAATTGAGTTCTATGTAACGTTCTTTTGCTTGGGAACACTTTAAGTACTCGAGGTTAGAGGGAGACCAGGAGCTTTAGTGTGCATTTATAGACCTAGAAAAAGCATACGATAGAATCGCAGGAGAAGTGATTTTCGGTGTTTAAGGAAAAGGTAAGTCCCAAAGAAGTTGGCTGGGCTGGTCGAGATGATATATAAAAGAACGAGCAAAAAGTGATAACACCAGTTGAGGAAACAGAAAACTTTGAAGTTAGTGTTGGATTACATCAAGGGTCAGCATTAAGCCCATTTTTGTTTGTGCTGATCATGGATGTGAGTGAGTTGTTGTACGCCGATCACCTGGTGATTAATGCTGAAAATGAGGAAGAGGACTTACAGAGAAGGGTTGGAGAGTGGCTGGAGTCTTTAGAGAGGAGTGGCTTAAAGGTGATTGTAAATAAAACAGAAGTTTTGCTGAGCAGTAGGGTAGATAGAGACAGAATTGTAATACAAGAAAGAAGAGGCTCGATTATAAAAAAGGCAGAAAGTTTAAATACTTAGGATCGACTTTAAGCCAAGAGGGAGGATGTGAGGCTGAAGTCGACAGTAGGATACAAGCTGCATACAGGAAGTGGAGGAGGTAGCTGGAGTAGTATGTGATAAGAAAATGCCAATCAAGCTAAGAGTTAGGAAATATTACACACTGGTAAGACCAGTGTTAACATATGGAGCAGAAACATTGGCTCTAAGAAGGAAAGAGGAAGTAAAGCTTGAGAGAACAAAGATGAGAATGCTGAGGTGTATTATGGGAATATCGCTGCTTGAGAGATTGGAAAATGATGAAATAAGAAGAATGGCAGCCTTAGTAAAGATTACAGAGGTGATAAGAGAGTCACGATTGAGATGGTATGGGCATGTGTTGAGGATGGAAGACGAGGAGAGAGTGAAGAGGACTTGGGAGGAACCTGTTAGAGGGAGAAGATCGAGAGGGAGACAAAGAATTAAATAGCAAGATAAAGTGAAGGAAGATACGGAGAGAAGAGGTTTGGTGGAGGGTGATGCCTTTGATAGAAGGCAGTGGAGGAGGAGAAGGCGCATCACGCAACCGACCCTTTAATGTAAGGATAACTGTGGGAGAGAGGCTATATATATATATATATATATATATATATATATATATATATATATATATATATATATATATATAGCCAAATACATGATTAATTTAATAACATACCCAGAAAAATTCAGAATAGTTTACATACATACATACACACACACACACACGCACACAACACATACATCTATATGTATATCCACGTGTGTGTTATATATATATATATATATATATAAATAGATATATATTATATATATATATATATATATATATATATATGTATATATATATATATATATATATATATTTATATATATATTATATATATATATATATATATGTATATATATATGTATATATATATATTATTATATATTTATATATATATATATATATATATATATATATATATATATATATATATATATGCACACACACAGAACGTCTCCATTCATCGACATATTCCTTCACCGCCGAAAGGGTACATTTTCCCTTACAATATTTATGCAATATTCTCAGTTGTCGGAACCATTCAATATGTTTTGACGAAATTACACGAAAACTGTGGCTACTGATCGGATCAATTCTGAGTAGTTTATGTATTTATCTTGTAACGAATAACAGAAACTCTCCGAAATCTTGTTATCACAGAGAGAGAGAGAGAGAGAGAGAGAGAGAGAGAGAGAGAGAGAGAGAGAGAGAGAGAGATTAATCTTCATAAGCCCCGCAATCTGGAATTTATAACACGGTGTGGAAACCATAACTAATTTCATCGTCCAAACTAATACGCATACTTGAATCCGTTGGGTTTAAATGTATATCACAAACATTGGACAGTAACCCATGAAAGGCAATTTTCATCTTAAAAATAATAATAATAATAATAATAATAATAATAATAATAATAATAATAATAATAATAATAATAAAAACTTAAGTAAAGGATAAATATCATGTCTGAGGAAAGAGGAAGGTCATACATTTGGAACGCAGTAAAACGTCACTGCAGACTTGTCATTGCGGGTACATTTTTCAACACTCCTGACGAAGCCAACTGCTGAATAAAGATTCCGTGATAATATTGAACCAATATCAAAATGAAGATAAATTTGTGAAAAAGTTTTGAAAGACGCCTATCAGTAAATTAGTGAAATATACAAACTAAAGATTAATTTCTCATATTACATAAATATACATTTTCACATGGGATTTATTGTAGTTTTCAATACTTGACTGCAAATAATTAATATCTTTCAGTAATAACTAAATCCTTACGTTATGTTTGCCAAAAAAAAAAAAAACAGTTGTTTCTTCACGTGGATATTTAAAGAGCTTTTTGTATGTTACGAAGAATCGCATTTATGATTTACGTTACAAATCATCAAAGATCATGATACCACAGTCGTCATACAAGCAAATAAAATGTCTTCTTGAATTCTGGTTAGAATCGCTATTAACAACTGGCTTATTGTTGTTTGTTTAAATATAAACCATTACAAATATGAAGGTAAATTTCTCTGAGCTGAATCGGCCATTAGTGGGCTTAGTTTTCATGTAGATAAAAAGTCGAGTCTGTACGTTGGCTGAAGCGCTTGCAGGCAGCAGCTACATTTCAGAGTCGAAGGCCCATTTTGGAAGCTCTTCCATATATACATCTCCGATGGCATATTTTCCCTTTGAATTTCAGTTTCCTTTTTACCCAATAAAAGTTCTCTCTGTCTCTATCAGCAGACATGCGAGTATTTCTAAGAGTCGCAGTTTCTTTCTTGTATTTTTTCTGATAAATCTTATTTTCCAAAAAATTATTTGAGATTGATAGACACACTGTTAAAAAATATATTTGAATACAAAGTGCCTATGTTCGTACATAATCTGTGCGCCTTTGCAGTTTGAGACAAAAAAATTATTTCTATTTGGCACTTGAATTTAAACATTTTAAATTTTCCACTGGCGTGGATCTCAGAACTGATATAAAGTATATGAATTTATATATGTGTAAAAGATTACATATAATAACGAATGTATTTTGACATTCTATAAATGACGTAACATGTTATTGACTTAAAAACATGACTCAAGGGTTCCTGTAGGATCTTGCAGAATTGTAATGCATGATTAGAGAAGAGTTGACATTGCCTTGACGTTGCTCTGACGCCGCTTTGTCTAACGTCTTAGTTTGTATCACCTGGATCAGCGTTTAATGTTGAAAAAGGTAACGCCAACCGATGCCCCTCTGGGAAAAACATGTTGTCGTTCCCATCAACAGTCTGTGCCTACGTCACAGACCTAGATCCATATATTCATGTGTGTGTACGAATTGAGCAATGTTTCGCTCGACTATGTTTTTGTAAACAGAATTGTATATCAGACTTCCACCACACCTCTCCGCTTGAAGAGCTATCCAAATCTTCTTGCAGCTATCATTTGTGATGTAGCTTGTTAAATATAACTTGTAATTTAACTATGAGTTTAACGTCTTTAAATTTTCATACTAGAAGTAACTATTGATGGGGACTTAGAAAATATCATCACAGTCAATGATACTTGACGAAGGTGTAATGTATACCAACCGACATCTGTTGATATCATCGTAGGTCAAAAGTAACCAACGGGGGGCCTTGTTAGTCAAACAATTGCAATGCGATACCCCTTAAATATGTATGTATTATATATATATATATATATATATATATAATATATATATATATATATATATATATATATATATATATATATATATATATATATATTGTAACCACAATGAAAAAGACAATTCGTTATTTTTTCCAACAAAAGCCTCACAGCAACGGGAAAAATGCCGCCTTTTAGACCATTGCAATACAACAGAAAAACGAAAAAACTTTCGAATCCTTTTTGTTACAGCTCTCCAAGTCAAAGAAACCGAACCATTCTCAGTAGCACGTAAATGTTTTTACCAAAACTGTTGGGAACTCCAACTAAACAAATGAAATGACTCCATGTGGCGTTAACTTACAAGTAATAATGAGCCGTTTTACTGAACTTCCAGAGGTAACTGGAAAATAAATCAGTTTTCATTTATGTCCCTTCAATTCGCGTTCTTGTTTGTTCTTTTTCTCCTGGATAGTCTGGAAGTGTTAGTTTGAAATTGAAGACGCATTCCGAGTTTCCCGAAAATTTTTTATTGTCCTCAAAAGATCGAAACTCATTAACTAGAATCATTAATTTAAGTTGTACCAGTTTTTTTTATCGCACTTTATATAACAGATTTGAAGGTAAGGTGTGGAAATATTTATAGGAATGGGACTCTATCAATTCCTCGTGATTTCATACACCCAGTTATTTTTCAGATTGTTTGTTTGTTTATATGGTGTTTTTACGTTGCATGGAACCAGGGGTTATGCAGCAACGGGACCAACGGCTTGACGTGACTTCCGAACCACGTCGAGAGTGAACTTCCATCACCAGAAATACACATCTCTAACACCTCAGTGGAATGCCCGAGAATCGAACTCGCTGTCACCGAGAGATAGATAGATAGAGAGAGAGAGAGAGAGAGACAAAATCACTAATGCACTCCCAATGCATGTTAGGAGTGACCTTGTCATTCCTGTATTATTTAGCCTCTAGTTAAGGAAAAAAAAAAATAATAATAATCTGTTCTCCAAACAACGGCTGTATAACCGTTCCTTTCCTTCCCGTTTGGAGCGAGAGTCCGTCTGCTCCCAAACTAACATAGTCGCTGGGGTTCCTATAAGCCCTTAAGAGACGTCCTGACAATTTAGGCGTCACCAGCGTCTTATAGGATATGCGCGCCCTGTTAATTATATTTGAGATTACCTGGCACTCTATTTGTGTTCCCTTAATTTAGTTTAGCTGCTCGTCATCAGTGAATACCTGGTTGGTTACGAAGGACAATTGGATTAAGGAGCGCCACCTATGATTTCTCTCTCCCGATCTCGTTTCTAACCGCCACTCCAACCCCCCCCCCCCCCCTCTCCCTTCCTCCATCTACTCCCTACCCGCTCCCTCCACCTCCTCTTCAGTATTCACAACTAGGCTCATCCCTTCGCCGACCGCGAACTCAAGTTAGTGTCTATTTCAGCGAAGTCGGGTACTGTCGCGTGGGGGGGGGGGGGGGGGCGGTGTTTATTTGCTGTCTTCAGACTAGACTCTTCAGGCGTCTTGTTCAACGCTGGTTCTTGGGGCTTGGTCTCCGGTTTGTTTTGGGAAGGGGAGAGCCCGTTTGTCCCTTTCCTTTGCATTAGTTTGTACGCTTTAGAAGTCATAAAATTTCGACACTTTCTCATTAATCCTAGAGAAAGGGATACTACAGGTTTCCGTGTGTTCTTGAAGGTTCGTCATAATTCCTGGAGTATCCTGAGTGATGATTAAATGTAAATCTCTACATACAGCAGGAGACACAAGAAATCTCAAGTAGTGGTGGTGATACTTCCCCCCCCCCAGTGGGGAAGGAAGGGTTCAGTTCCAGCGTGAAATGGACTGGCTAAAGGACCTTCCTCAAAATCCCATCTAGAATTCCTAACGCTAGAAGGGGTCTTGCAACGCCATCCCAAAATGCTTACTGAAAACCAGATGGGTAGCGCTTCACAGATCACCAAGCGGGCATAAATTACCTGAGGTTACAGAATCAATTTCATCATATTCAAATATTCAAATGTGAAATATAAAATACGCACATTCTGGGCTCGAATGTTTTCCGTTATTTGGTGTCAAAATGTCGAACAGGGAGAATCTGTTATGGCATGTAGTGCGAGGCAAAATCCAGTAAAAGTTGGGGTTCAGAATCATTTTTTACCCATTCTGTTGAAAAAGCGAAGGGGAATTGGAAGAAGTTCCAATATTCTGTTCACGTCCTTGATAGGGGGAAATATACTGTCAGTCTACCTGATTGTTTTTGGCGTCAATCTTGAGATTATTGAACGGGCCAGGAAAGACTTTCGAAGGACGCGTTTAAATACGGTTTCGGAGTAATAGTACTCTGGCAAGAGATTGGACTAGATTGTTAAGACGCCGATGGTGGAAGGAGGAGGATCTAGTGAAATAAGAGAAGTGAACAAACAAACTAAATCTGTAAGAAGACACCTTTGCGTTTCCAGCTGAGGGGACGGAATTTGCACGATTTATTTTAGTCTACATGTCTCTCACATGTACACTGAAAGTGATATATATTGTGTGTCTCTTTTCTTTCTGTAAGATGTCGCAGAAAGTTGTTGGCTTTCCCTTTCTCTCTCCAGTATGTCCAAGGAAACTGACTATAATCCTCTCTCTCTCTCTCTCTCTCTCTCTCTCTCTCTCTCTCTCTCTCTCTCTCTCTCTCCAAAGTTTGGTGCTTAAATTCACCGAACAGTGAAAACGTGGGCTATTCAAAATGTCTCAAAATATGATTCCTACCTCTCCTAGAATTCTAGGAAACACCAAATGACAGTCTTTGGGTGTTTGTTTATACTTACGCACGTGTAACTTTGATGTTTTGTTTGTATATGAATACTGATCATTGTGGAATGGAATGGAATTTACAATTTAGACCAAAGGCCAAGTGCTGGAATCTATAAGGTATTCAGCACTAAAAGGGAAATTGAAAGTAACAAGGCGTGAACCGACTTCCAGCTTACTCGAAGACCATGCTAAAATCTGCGGTCAAATAGCGAGTTGTTACACCAACGAAAACTAAAATAAATACGTACATTTCATTAGAAATAACTGTGCTTGTACTGCTTAACTTACACATTAATTTTTTTACGTTTTCATTCTGATAAATAAATCATAAATATCCTATCCTAAAATTCCTGTATTTTTTCACTCAACGGGAAACACTTTTTTCAGAACTTTTTTGGGGCTTTTCCATAAGGAATTCCTAACCCCCAATAACAACAAGAACAACAACAAAGCAGTTTGTAGACTTACACCCCGATTAACCAAAAAAAAAAAATCTATTGAAAGGTAGAATAGGAGAAAAACCACGCAGTTACACTACGAAACATCTGACAGGAGAGGGTGGAAAGTACAATGGAAGTAAGAGAATAAAAACAAGAGATACCTTATAGGAAAAGAAGGGGGTTGCAGCTGGGGGCCTCCGGGATGCTGCAAAGAACCTTGAGTAAGACCTGATGTTGGATGTTTATTTAACTTGATTTACTTTTGCAGTATCGTTGGATATTTGGATATATAGGTGATGCGTGACACTTTTATTGAAAGTAGTGAAGTGTAAATCTGCTCAGGATAGCGAAGAGTAAAGCAAAATTATTTTTTCAAAGAATAGCGAAGAGTAAAACAAAATAATTTATTCACAGAATAGCGAAGAATAAAAAAAAATTATTTATTCAACGAATAGCGAAGAGAAAAACAAAATTATTTATTTACAGAATAGCGAAGAGTAAAACAAAATTATTTATTCACAGAATAGCGAAGAGTAAAACAAAACTATTTATTCAACGAATAGCGAAGAGAAAAACAAAATTATTTATTGACAGAATAGCGAAGAGTAAAACAAAATTATTTATTCACAGAATAGCGAAGAGTAAAACAAAATTATTTATTCAACGAATAGCGAAGAGTAAAACAAAATTATTTATTCACAGAATAGCGAAGAGTAAAACAAAATTATTTATTCAACGAATAGCGAAGAGTAAAACAAAATAATTTATTCACAGAATAGCGAAGAGTAAAACCAAATTATTTATTCACAGAATAGCGAAGAGTAAAACAAAATAATTTATTCACAGAATAGCGAAGAGTAAAAAAAAATTATTTATTCAACGAATAGCGAAGAGAAAAACAAAATTATTTATTTACAGAATAGCGAAGAGTAAAACAAAATTATTTATTCACAGAATAGCGAAGAGTAAAACAAAACTATTTATTCAACGAATAGCGAAGAGAAAAACAAAATTATTTATTGACAGAATAGCGAAGAGTAAAACAAAATTATTTATTCACAGAATAGCGAAGAGTAAAACAAAATTATTTATTCAACGAATAGCGAAGAGTAAAACAAAATTATTTATTCACAGAATAGCGAAGAGTAAAACAAAATTATTTATTCAACGAATAGCGAAGAGTAAAACAAAATAATTTATTCACAGAATAGCGAAGAGTAAAACCAAATTATTTATTCACAGAATAGCGAAGAGTAAAACAAAATTTTTTATTCACAGAATAGCGAAGAGTAAAACAAAATTATTTATTCACAGAATAGCGAAGAGCAAAAAAAAATTATTTATTCAACGAATAGCGAAGAGTAAAACAAAATAATTTATTCACAGAATAGCGAAGAGTAAAACAAAATTATTTATTCACAGAATAGCGAAGAGTAAAACAAAATAATTTATTCACAGAATAGCGAAGAGTAAAACAAAATAATTTTATTCACAGAATAGCGAAGAGTAAAACAAAATTATTTTATTCACAGAATAGAGAAGAGTAAAACAAAATAATTTATTCAACGAATAGCGAAGAGCAAAACAAAATTATTTATTCAACGAATAGCGAAGAGAAAAACAAAATTATTTATTCACAGAATAGCGAAGAGTAAAACAAAATAATTTCTTCACAGAATAGCCAAGAGTAAAAAAAAATTATGTATTCACAGAATAGCGAAGAGTAAAAAAAAATTATTTATTCACAGAATAGCGAAGAGTAAAACAAAATTATTTATTCACAGAATAGCGAAGAGTAAAACAAAATTATTTTTCAAAGAATAGCGAAGAGTAAAACAAAATAATTTATTCACAGAATAGCGAAGAATAAAAAAAATTATTTATTCAACGAATAGCGAAGAGAAAAACAAAATTTATTTATTTACAGAATAGCGAGACGTAAAACAAAATTTATTATTCACAGAATAGCGAAGAGTAAACAAAAACTATTATTCAACGAATAGCGAAGAGAAAAACAAAATTATTTATTGACAGAATAGCGAAGAGTAAAACAAAATTATTTATTCACAGAATAGCGAAGAGTAAAACAAAATTATTTATTCAACGAATAGCGAAGAGTAAAACCAAAAAAAATTATTTATTTCACAGAATAGCGAAGAGTAAAAACAAAATTTATTTTATTCAACGAATAGCGAAGAGTAAAACAAAATTAATTTTATTCACAGAATAGCGAAGAGTAAAACCAAATTATTTATTCACAGAATAGCGAAGAGTAAAACAAAATTTTTTATTCACAGAATAGCGAAGAGTAAAACAAAATTATTTATTCACAGAATAGCGAAGAGCAAAAAAAATTATTTATTCAACGAATAGCGAAGAGTAAAACAAAATAATTTATTCACAGAATAGCGAAGAGTAAAACAAAATTATTTATTCACAGAATAGCGAAGAGTAAAACAAAATAATTTATTCACAGAATAGCGAAGAGTAAAACAAAATAATTTATTCACAGAATAGCGAAGAGTAAAACAAAATTATTTATTCACAGAATAGCGAAGAGTAAAACAAAATAATTTATTCAACGAATAGCGAAGAGCAAAACAAAATTATTTATTCAACGAATAGCGAAGAGAAAAACAAAATTATTTATTCACAGAATAGCGAAGAAGTAAAACAAAATAAACTTCTTCACAGAATAGCCAAGAGTAAAAAAAAAAATTATGTATTCACAGAATAGCGAAGAGTAAAACAAAATTATTTATTCACAGAATAGCGAAGAGTAAAACAAAATTATTTATTCACAGAATAGCGAAGAGTAAAACAAAATTATTTATTCACAAAATAGCGAAGAGTAAAACAAAATTATTTATTCAACGAATAACGAAGAGTAAAATAAAATAATTTCTTCAAGTAAAAATGTCCTGAAACTATGAAACACAAAAAAAAAAAAAAAGAAAGAAATGTACCAAGGAAGCGTAATACTCGAGTAAAATGAAAGAGCAGGAAAATGAGTTGCGTTTTACTTTAATGATACTGAATTATATATTCAATTAAAGAACGCTTCTTTTTTACTTCAATCCAAGCTCTAAAAGACGCATCTCGCTCACTATGAGAGACAGTTTGGGACTTTTTACGGCCATTCGTAATTATTTGTCCTTTTGTTGCCTATCACCGTTGCCGTGTGAAAAAAAAACTTCGCTCGTTACACGTTTATAAAAACATTACAGCCAGGTGAAGAACAACCTGTGCTTTGTTACGCTGGAGCAACAACTGTATTTACAAAGCAAAGCAACTCTTCTCTCTCGCTACATGTGGGTCTGGCAGGAAAAATATTCCTGGAATCGCTTTGCCCAAAGATCCAGTTACCTAAGAAAATAAACCGTCAAAGATAAATGAAAAAACTCATTAGCAACAAGGTAAAGATATTCTAAAAGACACGAGTTCGTTCAGTATCTTAGAGAGAGAGAGAAGAGAGATTTTGAGATGAGAGAGAGAGAGAGAGAGAGAGAGAGAGAATCACTCCACGGGATACACCAATTGATTATGTCATTTTCCACAGTACATCCAAAGAAGTTTTTGACAACAGCAAATTGCATACCGTGAAATGACGTCTCTTTCTGTCTCACGTGGTACAGAGACCAAGGAAAAAAATGATTAACAACGTCACGGGGATCTGTATTTTGCTGTCTGACTCCTCCGTGAAATGAGCAAAATCACATGACACAAGAATCGCGTGACAGCTGATTTTGCCCTCGACGTCCGACGTTCCAGGGAGCTCATTATACGACCCGGAATTATGTCATTCTATTCCGAAACTGGAGTTCATTTTGCGTTCGAATTAATGAGTTCGAGACGTCATTAGGAATGAGGGTATTATTTGCGTCTGCTGTTTATTCCCTGATTCGTTGGATCAATAGAAGTATTGCCTTGGAGCGGTTAAAGTGTTGCAGACTGGAAGACGTGATTTAGGTTTGGGTAAAATTTTCATATTATTGTTCGCAGTAACATACATGTGTATGTATAC
>NC_087213.1:14198769-14226269 GCF_015104395.2 Macrobrachium nipponense | reverse complement strand
AAATAGGAAGGCGAACTGTCTCCCTGCAGAAGACATCTAATGGCTTCTGTAGACCCAAAAGCGCTGTAGAACTCTGTAGACTTGTAGAAACACTCTTAAGCGGGCAAACGACAGCAACATCTCTGCTATGGCTGGTGGGCGTCTTGCTAGCGTCAGGGAATGACGATTATGGTGTGTTTAAGTATGTCAGTCAAGTCATCGGTCAATCAAAAAAGAAAATTAACCCCAGACATACTACTTCTATCAAATAATGACCTCAAAAATTCAGAAATACTAACTGAACGTCTCCCAATTAACTCCATTTAATATGACAACTAAATCATAAGTCATTATCACAACCTCCGCAAGAAACAAAAATTATTAATATCTCTAACTCAATTCTCCAATAATAATAAAAAAAAACTTCACCAAATTCACACATCAGCACACACAATCCAGAACTCACTGCAAATCCACGGACTTCTGTCATCACATTTCAAACTCGCAAATTCTCACAAGTAAAAAAAAGAAAAAAAAGTAATGAGCCCAAGAAAAAAAATCACGTAACAAGCCCAGACCCAAAATTATCAAAAAAAAAAATGTTCTCTCAAGCTCTGATATTTCAACAACCTACAAAATCAGTAAAAACTCTTTACTGTCTAACAGCAAAAACCCCTCACTGCTCACATAATTAATTACAATGAGACTTAATGTCAAATGCCCATCTATGTAAATCACAACCCCGATAAATTACATCTCTCGTCCAAAAAGAAATGCTATTGAAAGGTCAATCCCCAATTACATCTCTCGTAGGAAAAGGAAAAAAAAGAACAAAAAATAATAATAATAACAGCAATAATAATACGTGAATTCTCCCCATCACAAAGCACATAATATATGCATGATAACCCCACCTTTTCCCCAACAAATGCAATATGCATAGGTACAGAATTTTTGACATCGCAACTTTTCAATTGGACACGGCCAGAAAGCAACCCCTTACACGTGCACTTTCATGAAATGCTATGGTCAACATTTCTAGATATTGCAAAAACTCTGAGCAATCACCACTAGAGGAAAAGTCATCACACCGGACTCATCACAGTATTGTCAGCAAAAAATCCACTTGCGGACACATCAGGTGCTAGAACTGCAGCGTAAAAATGTCTAGTCAGACTTCCAACTTTGGAAACTCATGATTCTCAAAAAAAAGGTTCTATACTGACATGATATCAGCACATTTCACAAAATTATCTCCAGGATATATCTAAGGTGTTCAAAATTTGTCTCAAAGACAACTCTCACATGATACTGCCCAATTATATAAAAAAAATTATCACCTATTCGGGATAAATAAAACTACGATAAACTCACAATTCAGCAATTATATGCCTCCAAAAATAACATCTCCATAGGACCACAATGCAGTAATGCCACTCGCTTCCAATTAGTCACGAAACCAAAAAAAGAACCACAGAACTCTTCTCTTGGCTTGAAAAAACTCCAGGAATTCAACTCAAGAAAAAATCATAACCACAAAAAAGGTCACCCCCAAAGATTAATGCCATCTCCATATATAAATAAATCACCATCTAAATAATAACACCACCCCAGTGATGAAAATATTTCCTCCATTTAATTAATAACCACTCAACACCATATTCCCCCTCTTATTTCCCCAATAACCACATGTTAATAAAACCACCACTCCAGCAATAAAAAAATATTCACCTCTATTTCAGCAAATTAAAAAAATACTTACCTCTACTTCACCAATAACTCCATGTGGAATAAAACAAGTCTCCCAAAAAATATTATATCTCCAAGCAGGCTAATCAAAAATGTAACTCCATCTCCAAAAAAATACGCACTCAAGCATCTAGCTGACACACTCATAAATATTGCCACATATCTCCTCAAAAATGTGTCTCCATTTGCAACAAAGATGGCTGCAAAATAATTGAACTAAACATAGCTCTCACCACCATAGGCCTAAACTGTGGAATATATCCAAAAAAATAAAAAAAATATCCAGTGGCCAAAAATATATCTCCAGAGAATAACTCAATGTTATAGTCAAAAACTATAAACTCTCTATTTAGCATAACTGCTGAGAAAAGCCAAAAACTCGGCAAATAAAATTGTCCAGGAAATTCCAGAAAAAATCACCAATGTGCCACAATTCATTATAATAAAAACTCCAAATTCAGTGCCTAAGTAAAGACTTCTCCATATGCACTACGACATAGGCCACTAGAAACTTAGCCAAGTTTCCTATCTCTGGCAAAGTTGTCACAAATACAACAAAAGGTATTGTGCAAGAAACCCACAACTTCTGGAACACAAATATCCAGAAAGAAAAAAAAATGTAGTGCCATTTCGTATGCATTAAAAAAAAAATGCAAAAATTCTCCCATAAATCTCTCTGCAGCATCAAACAGATGAAATCATAAACACGTTCCCGAACAATGACTCCAAGTCACGAACTGAGATGAAAAAAAAATTCACGCAAACTGGAGAGAACAAATAAATTCAAATTCACCCATGATAAAAAACTTACGTCAGCGATGGCTAACATCCAAAAAAGGAAAAAAGAAAAATCAACGGCACTGTTAACTATCCCCGTGACTCACGTAGATGTCAAGCAATTCTCTGCTGAACTCATAATAACATAGAAAAACAACAAAAATGTGTCATTAGTTCCTCCCAAATCCACAAAAAAAAAAACACCACCACCCTTGATAGCATTACAACACCCATGATTAGTATATAAAAAAAAATCACCTGTATTAGTATAAAAAACATCACCAATGTTAATGCTTGCCCATTCACCAAAGATTCAGCACAAAATTCACCAAGATTCAGCCAGATTCATCACCCATGAACTACTGACACATTCTCCAAAGTCACAGAAACTCAATAAATAATTAACCACAAAACTTCTCCAATAATTCATTGTAATAATTCTCCATAATATCTTTATCTGTAATACTTATAAAATAATCTCCCATGAAATATCTCAAATAATGATAATTCTACTTAAGTACCTCTCCCGTAAAATATCTCAAGTAATAATAATAATTCTCCATAGTAATAATTCTCCTGCAAATATCTCAAGTAAGGGTATTAATATTGCCAATCCCCCAGTATACACCAATATTGCCACACTCCCCAATCAACACCATTTCCCCAGTATACACCAAACACAACACGAGGCACCCATCCACCATCAATGGCGACACCACCTGACAACATCAGTCAGCAATCATCATCAGTCAGCACCACAGGGCATCACCATTCAGCACCACTTGGCAATCACCATCACTCAGCAAAAAGTTACCATTTAAAGTAATTCTGCCCAACACCAATCAAATCTCTATTACAAAAAAAATAATCACTGTGTCCCCATTATAATTGTCCTTCCAAAGCATAAGGAAAACTTACACCACATCCCATTTTCTCTTCACTCAAGGGAAAGAAAAAATTCTTTCTTAAAAAAAAACCCTACGGGCATCTCACATCATCAACCAATCATTATCAGCTGATGTCCTTTGGCATTGGAAATTCTTTATCCAAGGCCAGATTCTTCCCCCAATACCCCGACACAAAGAAAGAAAAGAAGTAGTTCACCCCCACTAAAAAAAAAAAAGAGAGCTTCACCCTCCCAGTCAAGCAATGCCCCTCGAGGCAGACCACTACTACCCTCCCCTTGCAATACCCCTGTGGGTCGGTTCTGCGGAAATTACGCTGACTGTGTAAGAACGAGTGGGCGCTCTCTGTCTCCAAGCAAAAAATGCAAATCAAGCAACAGTTTCTCATTTATGAAAACCATTCATACACACGTGTGTGTTAAACAAAAACGAACGCGTCTCTTCTAAACATGCGCCAATAAAGAAACACATCACTTTCTACTACTCCTATGGGGAAAAAAATGTGGTATCCTAAACCAATCCCACAATTCACAAAATGATTAAAAAAAAACAAAAAAAAACACCAGGACTCAAAAAAACACATTGTAACACTCACCTCTTCACAATGAAAGAAAACCCCGGAATCTGCGCAATTATAAACACGCGAATCTCGTCGGCACAACGAAAACGCGCTCGGCAAGAAAGCACTCACAAAATCTCAGTCCTAACTGACTGACCAACCGAGCCCAAGGCATCACCTTGGGCAAATTTTATGACTCTAGTCCAATTGTCTTTGCTCAGTACCACCGCTAATGGATGGACACACCTTAACCCCCACAAGTTATTAACTGAAATATAACACATTCCCACAATCATACTAATCTCAAAAAAGGCTCTCTCTCTCTCTCTCTCTCTCTCTCTCTCTCTCTTCATTCCATCAGGTCATCAAATCAGAGTCGGAGCTACAAAAATAGACATTTATTCATAGCAAAGTACTACTTGAATAATTCAGGTTCTTACAGGATAATTAATGGAATGATAATAGTTCAAGTCTCACAGACAACCCCCCAGTATTTATATAGTCTTAATCAGTATTAGTCAAACACCAATTATCTCCTCTCCAAAATACAGTCCCCTCACTAGGACACTTAGTCCCCTCACTAGGACACTCAGTCCCCTCCACTAGGACACTCAGTCCCCTTACTAGATCTGCCTGTTTAAAAGACAGGAGAACACACTCATGACCACACACAATTGAAAAGACAAAGTCGAAAGATTAAATGAAATAGAAGATCTTTACAAAATATCAAAGTAAGAGACAAGCCATAACTTTGGCTAAAGCATAATAACTCACCCATTGCAGCCTGGAATTTCACACACTCTCAAAAGGAAACACCTCGGCATACGCCATCGTGGCTCTGCCTTTCTCGCACAGACCTCTCCGTAAGTTTTGGCTAAAGATGCCATTATGAACGGAAGAGGCGTACACGTACACATGAATTCACACTCTTCGTCAACGCCCCAAGTAATTGGTCGCAGCCAGTTTTCAAAGGCACCTTGAACAAGCCCTCACGGCACTGACATGCTTAGGTAAGGAACTTTAACATCATACCACCCAAAAAGAGTTATCAGCATTCTTAGGTTGTCGCCCGGACTCTGTCTTCATGGAAAGTTAAGTATGATAAGTCTGCACATTCCATCCTAACCTATATATATATTATATATATATATATATATATTAATATATATATATATATATATATATATATAGATATATATATATCTATAATATATATATATTTAAATAATATAATATAATTATATGATATATATATATATTATATATATATATATATATATATATATATATATATATATATATATATATATATATATAAGATATTTATATATATATATAAAGGTTTTTGCCACGAAGGAAAAAAATGAAAAAGCAAGATAGCCAAGCACTTTTGGTCTAGTTCGACCCTTTACTCGGCACAATTGATTTTACAGAGGAAAACAGACTTCAAATGCGTTTATCCATCTGAGTGAAAAATCTAATTGTATTAATTGTGGTGATACCTCTGTAATTGCTAGATCTAATGATTATGTTTCAAGAAATTTATTGGAATCAGCAATTATACAAATCACTAATAAAAACAACCTAAATCTTAGTCCGGGAATGTACCATTTGGACCCGTATATTTGTAAAATGTTTATGAAGGACCTTAAAATAAATGAACTACTAATAAATTAGTCCCACATGTATATAGTTATTATTCTCTCTCTCTCTCTCTCTCTCTCTCTCTCTCTCTTGCTCGATATTCTCTCTCCCTCTTTTCATTAATAATTTTTTGGGGGAACATTTTTGTAAATTTCATGATAATAAGTTGTATATGCCTCCTTTTTTTTCAAAATGTATTATTCGTCTGTTGACCGCGTTTGTATCTTCCAAGGTGTGGCTGCCCTCAGGCGTTTCCTCGTTTCTGTAGAGTGAAATCGACCTTATTGCTAATCTTGTAGTGTTAGTTTGGATATTAAGCCTACCTGACTATGTTTTTCCTCTGTAAAATCAGTTGTGCCTGAGTAAAGGTCGAACTAGACGAAGTGCTTGGCTATCTCGCTTTTCCATTTTTTCCTTCGTGGCAAAAACCTTTATTTATACATAGCATCACGTTTTATATACTTCGTGATCAAGTTATTCATATATATATCATATATATATATATATATATATATATATATATATATATATAGTAGTACATGTATGTATATATATACATATACATATCTATAATTGGTGTTTGTGCATAATCATGAAAAGGAATTGCAACTTTTCACATGGCATCTCTGAAGAGAGGAAATTATAAATACGAGAAGCAACGCAAAATAAACCAATAATCAGAAACCATTCTATATATTGGCAGAGACTGCGCTTGTATGGTGGTAAAGGAAAATATTTCCCTTTCGTAGAAACGAAGTTGGAAATATGATATTGCATACCCTAACTTTTATTCCGAGGAAAAAAAAAAAAAACATCACGGAAGGGAAAACTGCAGCAGAGAATATTCCTTTCAGAAAATGAATAAACTTGACGCATCCAAAACTGTTACTAAAAGAAAGGGGACGAAACCGATTCTTTCCGATGGACAATCATTCAAAAATATTCAGTAAAATATTGATACCAGTAATTTTACTTATGGGGAAAAGGAGTGGTAATTAGGGTATGCAAATGAACGAAGAGTCCCTTTTTAAAAATTCGAATAAATATATCAGAGTGAATAAACATGAGACGTCTAACTTTATACTGGCATAAAATAATTCTTTCAAGTTGTTCGTATATTTGTCGCATTTTAATGTTACTATTCACGAAAATTTTAATTGAATTTTTTAGGATATTCTGAATGACTAGTGAAACAAAAAGACGCGTTTTAATGTAGTCACTGGGGGTTAGAATTTCGTGGAATATTCGTGAATAAAATCGAGTCAACTATACGAGAAGTCTGAGAGATACTCATTCACGTGGAGCATAATGGAACAAGGATCTCGACGCATTCTGTTTCCGGCAAAATTTGTCTACAAGTAAAGACAGACTTCTCACACAGACAGTGTTTACGAGATGGGAGAACTTGTACCTTACTAGCGTTCGGTAATGTACCCAATTTCATACAGGACTTTAGGAATAGGGTTAAACGAAGGCAAAACGAAAATGCTAAAGAAAAAGGGAGAAATTAAGGAAAATAAGAGAGCAGAAACTGCACATAACGAGAAATAACAAGCAAAAAATCCGGTAAACGCAATCGAGTTTTCTGTTTAACGCATGATACTGTATGAGCCGTGGCCCATGAAGCTTTCCGCCAAGCCAGGTGGTGGCTGCCTTATATCGTTGCCAAACGCACGATTATGGCTAAATTTAACCTTAAATAAAGTTAAACAAAACTAACGAGACTAAAGGGCTGCAATCTGGTATGTTTGATCATTGAAGTTTAGATGATCAATATATCAATATGCAGCCCTCTAGCCTCAGTAGTTTTCAAGATCCGAGGGCGGGAAGAAAAATTGCAGATGGACAGACGAAGCTATGTCAACAGTTTTCTTTATAGAAAACAAAAATGAAAACCAGGACACACCTTTTTTCACAAGCGCCTCCATCATTCCTCTTTCTTTTTCTCTGCAGAAATGTTGCGCATCGATTTTGTTTTGCGAGTTACAGCTGCTCTTCTTCACAGAGATGTCCATACCAAATTCTCCAGGTCTTACGGGTTTCGCTGTCAATGGCGACGCAGTTTAGACGCCAGTTTGTAAAATGAAAGAACTCATTCGGTAAAAGTCTATGACGTCATCTTTATGCTTCAAATTTGAATAGCAAAGATAAACGTCAAAGCGTCTTCGATAGATGCAGGTAAGTCTCTCTCTATCTCTCATCTAAACCTTCCTATTTATAGTAAGAGAGGGGCAAATATTTTTCCACGAAAGACCCTTCTTGATTATCAAGAGGTCGTTAAAACCTACACCAGAAATCGGCTCCTGAAAAACCGGAGAATATTTCCGACAAAAGAGGCTGAAGACACCGGCCCTGCAGGAAGCATCGGTCAAAGGACCTTTAAAGGTTGAAAAAGAAACCCTCAAAATTACTGTGTATAACGTGTTTACTTATAAGTATTTACATTTTATTTTACACAACACTCGAGTACTTTCAGGCCCTATCTGTGGCCCTTTTTCTAAGGGGGCCTTGACCCAGGTTGACAACCTACGCATCTCTTGAAAAGGGCCACAGATAGGGCCTGAAAGTACTAGAGTGTTGAGTAAAATAAAATGTAAATACTTATAAGTAAAAACGTTATACACAGTAATTTTGTGGGTTTCTTTTTCAATCTTCAAAAGAAAACTGAAAGAAGTTTTTGTTTGGTTTCCCCTTAAAGCTAATCAGAGGGAATATGGTTTTCCTTTACTGGATGTGGTCAGTGATTAACTATTTCTAACACGTGCGACTGGATTTCTTCTTTTCTTTAAAAGAAAACCATTGAGATGGCTTTGTCTGTCCGTCCGCACTTTTTCTGTCCGCCATCAGCTCTTGAAAACTACTGAGGCTAGAGGGCTGCAAATTGGTATGTTGATCATCCACCCTACAATCATCGAACAAACTGCAGCCCCTTAAACCTCATTAGTTATTATTTTATTAAAGGTTAAAGTTATCCATGACCGTGCGTCTGGCACTGCTATAGGTGCCAAAAACACATACCACAGATCATCGAACAAATTGCAGCTCTCTAAGCCTCAGTAGTTATTATTTTATTAAAGGTTAAAGTTAGCCATGATCGTGAGTCTGGAACCGCCATAGGTGGCAAAAAAACAGGCCACCAACCGAGCCGTGGCTGAGATTCATGGGCCATGGCTGCGAGTCGCTTACAGCATTATACGCGGTACAGAAAACTTGATTGAATTTCTACTCGTTTCCTTTGACAATTGCAATTATTCAGCTACAGTGGGTGATATACTATATCATCTTCGTTATCAATCTACGGTTGAGGCTCTGCCATCTTTCTTTGCTACAATACATATTTTCCTGCTTTATGTGTATAATATTGACTCTTTGAGGTTTAAAGAACGAATCTTCAACCCACTGAAGTGTTTTTGAAAACCGAAAGAGATCTTAAGGAACGAGGGTTGGCTCGAAATTGTTGCTAGTTAGGTCTCCAAAATTCCGGTTCACCTGAGCAGTGACTGAAATGAGCGAGTTATTTATTCTAAGTAATTTACACAATTCTAGGCCACCATTAACACCATCATAATATTTAGCACATCTCTCTTTTTTTTATTTGTGAGTATTTGTCCCCTTCATTGGTTTTTGTTTGTGTTTGTTTGTATGGTGTTTTTACGTTGCATGGAACCAGTGGTAATTCAGCAACGGGACCAAGGTCTTTACGTGACTTCCGAACCACGTCGAGTATTGAGCTTCTGCTTCTATCGCCAGAAATACACATCGCTCACATCTCAATGGAATGCCCGAAAATCAAACTCGCGGCCACTGAGGTGGCAGGCCAAGACCATACCGACCAAGCCACCGAGCCGCTGCCCCATTCACTGGTTCTTGTTTGTTTTCTGTTTGCTCTCCTATGTAGAGCTGCGAAGACAGGCAAATACAAACATATGCACACACGTGTGTGTTTGTATATACGTATATATATATATTATATATATATATATATATATATATATATATATATATATATATATATAAATATATACACGAGTGTGTGTGTGTGTACACAAACAATTATATATATATATATATATATATATATATATATATATATATATATATATTATATATTTATATATATATATATATATATATATATGTATATATATACATATATATATATATATATATATATATATATATATATATATATTATATATGCTTCCCGTTGAGCTTTCATCTGAGAAACTCGAGTTGCAAATATTCCTACGTTTAGTCGAATAGGAAAGACCATATAAAAAAAACAATTATATTTCCCCGACAAAGATATCACTACACAGGTACTTAAAAACCGAATACAAATGGATATTACCCACAACAATAAAAACGAAACGAAGCTTCTTTTTCGTATATAAGCGAATATTTAAAACGATATGGGGTATACAGTACTTCAAAATAAAAATAAGAATAAAGAAAAAAATCAGAGATGGTCCCACCACCAACGGTAAAAGGAATTTACGTTTTTGCCCAAGAGATCCAAAACGACAAGAACTCTCACTGGAATGCCAATATTTATATTCCTTTTTTATATATCTTACTGTTTGATTTTATGCACTACAACGATGTTAGGCATAGCTGGAAGTTTCTCAAAAACGTTTACAACGCTAACTTGACCAAAGATAACACACGTGCAAATTCACAAGAGAATCCATCAATATCTTTTAGAATGACTATATATTATGAAGAGGTAATATACATAAACAAACATGAATGTACAAATATATAACCTGCCTCTTACTAAAACCTATACGAGGACCGCCAACACTACTTATCCAGGTTGTTTGATTTTGATATGTAAAAAAAACTTATATTTTGTCTGTTTGTACGTTGCATGAAACCAGTGGTTATCCAGCAACAGGACCAACGGCTTTACGTGACTTCCGAACCACGTCGAGAGTGAACTTACATCACAAGAAATACATATCTCTCACAACTCAAAGGAATGCCCGAGAATCGAACTCGCGGCCACCGAGGTGGTACGCCAACACAATACCGACCACGCCACCGAGGCGCTTTTATTTTGACCGATATATTGTTTTGTATTTAACCACGAAGTTTCCACCCGCGTCCATGACGTTTTAAATGGAAAGTTACGTACTGCCCAATGTCTGAGTAACTGTGAATATCCATCTGTCCAAAAATAACTAAAACGTTTTGCGAATTTTTTTGGCGATGGCTTAAAGAAAGGTTGGTTGACTAGATTTGGAAATGAATCCTTTACTGCGCCCGGGATCTTTTCCTTAGGAGTCGGCAGTTCTCTCAACAGTGAAGCAAAATGTAAATATCGGATTTTATTAAAAATTTATTGCAATGGTTGAAGTTATGGGGGGTGGGGCTCTAGATGGTTATCTGGTAAGGGGGAATTAATTGAATTTCGAGGTGGATCCAGATCTAGATAGAAATCTAGTAGCGGGACTAAGATTTCATTTCAGTTTTTAAAACGAAAATAAACGTTTTTCAAACATTCCTGATGGGTTCCGGTGGAATTTTGAGGAAGGGGAAGTTTAACTATCACAGGGAGACTATATTTTGAGAGGGATCCGGATCCGTAAACAGATCCCATTATGGAATCAATTAATTTTAATATGTAAAAGTGAATGAAACATAAACGTCCTTTTAAACCCACAGTTGTTTCTGCCGCCTTCCGTTATCATTGCAAGAAAGGGATCTTATTCTCTTTCATAAATCTGTCATTTCATATTAGGACTTTCTTTGTTGCACCATGTTCTTGCCAATAGCTTTTAATTCTTTTGGCGTCGGATATTTCCGAGGTCCCTGAAAGCTTTTTACTTCGATTTTTTTTCTTTTTTTAAGGAAGCTACGTTCTTGGTTTTGTTTGTTTGCCGGTCGCCAAGTCTCTTGGTCAGCTGGATTAAGTAAAGTTATTCGTGGAACTCGTGAGATAAAATGTCGTTACTTTTGGGAGGTAGGGTGGCTCTGGAATTGAATTGGTCAGCCTTTGTGGAGCATTGTACTCTCTGCATGTTCCTATTCTTAATGAAATCAATCCTTATTTTACTTACGTCCACTAGTTCATTCTCACTCCCCTTCTTGCACACCACGCATTTTCTCATTCTAAAAATGTCTTGACTCTTTAGGAACATCCTGCCGAAATCTGAACCGTCGAAATCACAGGTCGCTCTCAGAGATCGAATTGAGCCTTCTGACCACCAACTTCCAAAACTCGACCCCAAGACCAGTTAGAACAGCACCTGCGGCCTTATATTTTCGCGACGATCTCGGCGTCATTAAATTTGATTCAACAAGGACCAGGTGGCTCATTCCCAAATTTCTGGAGTCTTTTACCTCCTCCGGATATAGGGGATCTTTTTGACAAGGCCTTGGGGGAGACTCCGGCAGAAAAACTATTACAGAATTATTCATGAATGGCTCGTGGGTGTGAGGGTTCTATGTACATTCACCCACGCCTTGCAAAAGCCATACCTTTGTAGGATGTTTCTGAGAGTCCTTTGTACCCCTTGGTTGCAAAATGATCCCGCTGCGTCCCTCGGAAGTAAATGCTAAAGGATATCACTTGCAAAAATAACGTTGGAATCTTTTAGGTGTTCGTTATTTATGACGGGAAAGAAAGCAGGATTGGAAGGGTACGACAATTTTGTGTGTTGACATAAAAACAACGATGGAGATGTGGAAACAACATTGTGTGTGTGACATAAACAAGAAAATCAGCATTTCCTCGTGACAAACGTTCAAAATAGAGAAATGCCCAGGAAATTACTTTTTTTTAATCAGCCATGAAAACAGACTTTGTAGGTTAAAATTTTTCTATATGTAATAAAGACCCCTAAACATAATGTATATGTGTCTGTATGAGAGAGAGAGAGAGAGAGAGAGAGAGAGAGAGAGAGAGAGAGAGAGAGGTGGGTCCCTATTTTCGATATTCGCTCGTCACACAGGAAGAATTCGGCGAATGGAAATGTGGCCACTTGCATGAAATCAGCCGCGGGTCTGAGGGAATGGGACAGGGGAAACATGCATAGATTTCTTAGCGTTGTCAATAGGTAATTTAGAGGAGTCATTCCATTCCCTTCAGGATCTTCCCACAGAAACCTCTCTCGTCTCTTCTGTTCTAGATAGTTCCGCTATATGTAAGTTTTAGGTAAATAAAAGGATATCTGGGTGTACATTTGCAACTGAAAAGTGTTTTAAGATTTACTGTATGTTACACCGTTAATATTCGAAATAAGGTATTGTTATTAATGTTGAATGTAAGCTGAATGCAACTATCTAAAGCCCGGGACGCAGTGTTACCATACGAAAACACCACAGGCGGATGGACAGATGGAAAAAAACCGAGCATAGTCAAGTGCCTTTCAGAATTGGATACAATATCCAAATACGGATTATGGAAATCTAGATAAATTCAGACAAAGAGGGGCAGTTGTATGTTAGGTGAAATTGGCAGCACGAATGAAAATGAAACGCTGTTGGAAAAAAAAACCCTTCAGGTTTAATGCTGAACAGAACTGATTTAACGAATCAAGGAGACATCACAATATTTATCACTGATTATTGCGACTTCATAAAGTAAATCACAAGATCACACGTATCTCTGGAGGAAATCGCTGAGAAACAATATCATTTCGGAAATTACTCACACACTTTCTCTCCCTTTAATTAAAATCTTAAGAAACAGGTGATAAATGGCGATCAGTTTCTTATATGGATGATACGAGCATCTGATAAATTTAATATATCAAGAATGTAAGGGCAAAAAATAGGTGGAACTTCCTCATATTACTTCCGCAGAGTCCAGGGTGATAAGTGTTCTGGAAGTCATAAAAACTGTCAAATAAATCTTGGGTGATAGCGGGGAGAATACAAAATACGAAAGAAAGGAAAAAAAAAAAGTTTCCGTCAGGGGTTACAAAGGCATAAAACATATCCCAGCTGCAGACGAGTGCTTGAAATATTAAACATTTCAAGCGAAGAAAAGATAAACATTCGATGATTAGAGACAAATAAGCTATAAAACATTGACGTTTTTGCTGATGATCGGAGCGTGAAATTAATTCCATTGCGTTAATAAAAGCATGAAATAATTATATTGGGAAATACGAAGCAGACAGTGTCTCGCTTCAAAAGAAGAATAAAAAAGTCTAAACGAGAGTGAGGGAGAAAGAGTCTGGTACCAACAGAGGTATTAATGAAAATGCACTGCATGGTGTCACGGAAAAAATTTTAGATACTGAAAAAATTATGCACATTTAAAGCAATATGCACGTATAGTACATACATGTATGTATTTATGTATATTCACGATTCGTGTAGCCCTCGTGGACATTATGACACCAGTAGTGTTTATATCCTTCCGGTTGGGTTGAGGTTCCAAGGTCCACAACGGTGTTGTCTATTCGCAATAGGGTGGGCACCTCTCAGCCACGTTTTTTTTTTTATAGAAATTACTTAATTATCAAAATCCATGTATGGAAAACTAGATATAAAAATAGACATACTACTAAATACATAAGATAAGCGGAAATAACTTTTCTTACAACAGCGTAACTCCATAACTGCAGTCATCTTTGCAGGTGTAACTTATACCCTTCATTAACATCTTACCAATCAAATAGATGGAAAAATAGACAGATTAAAAAATAGAAAGCCAGATAAATAGAAAGCCAGATAAACAGAAAGACAAACAGATCGATAGACAGACGCAAACAACTGTTTCGACGACAACACGCACGGTGCACTCAAGGCTAAACACGCAACAGAAAAGACGCGAGAAATTTCAGTGGGAAGATACTGAAGGGAATGGAACGCCTCTAAATTACCTATTGATAACGCGGGGAAATCTATGCATGTTTCCCCTGTCCCATTCCCTCAGACCCGCGGCTGATTTCATGCAAGTGGCTGCATTTCCATTCGCCGAATTCTTCCTGTGTGACGAGCGAATATCGAAAATAGGGACCCACCTCTCTCTCTCTCTCTCTCTCTCTCTCTCTCTCTCTCCTCTCTCTCTCTCTCATACATTTAAAAATGTTCACGGGTCTTGATTTTTATATCTTAAGATTTGTGGACTTACAATTCAGTTTTCTTTGGCTGATATCGGGAATAAACATATTCTATTTCCTTGTCCTTTTCAATGTAGATTCTTCGTGCCAAGTAAATTCCGCTCTCTCTTTTTATCTAACACACACGCAATGTTACTTCCTCAGCGCCTTCATTTTATCTATTATGACCCCAAAATTGTTTTACCTTGCAAATACTGCTTTTTCCTGGAATAAATGACGAACAACTAAAAGATTCCAGCGTTATTTCCACAAGTAATATCCTTTAGCGTTTACTCCTGAGTAACACAGTGGGACCATTTTGCAACCAAAGGACACGAAAGACTTCCCGAGAAATCCTACAAAAAGATCCTACAAAAAGTAGGGCTTCTGCAAGGCATGGGTGAACATACATATAGCCATCACACCCACGAGCCACATTCATGAATAATTCTGTCGTAATTCTTCTGCGGGAGATTCTAAGAAGATCCCACAGCGGCTTCGTTGAAAAGATCCCCGATATCCGAAGGAGGTAAAAGTTTCCCAAAATTGGGGAATGGGCCACACGATCCTTGTTAAATCAAATGTAATGACGGCGAGATCGTCGCCGAAGTGTGAGGCCGCTGGCGGTGCTGCAACTCGCCTGGAGGTTGAGTTTTCGAAGTTGGGAGGCCAGAAGACGTTAGTCGATCTCTGAGAGCGACCTGTCACTTCGACGGTCCAGATTTCGGCAGAATTTTCCCAAAGAGCTGAGAATTTTTCACAATGAGAGCATGGGTGAGTACGATGGGTTTCTACTGACAATGCTTATACCTTCTAAATTCTCTTTTCTTTGGCAGTTAGAAAAAAATGATTTTCATGTCATATTTCTATTTTGAATCTTTTCGTTCCAAGAAAATTCGGGTTTCCACATTTATATCACACACACACACATACACACACTATTATTTCGTTGGCTCTGAGTACACAACGGGATCATTTTGCAAACAAAGGACGACACGAAAGACTCCCAGAAACATCCCACGAAAAGTACGGCTTCTGCAAGGCATGGGTGAACATGGGTGAATGCACATATAAACATCGCACCCAGGACACATTCATGCATAATTCTGTCGTAGTTCTTCTGCCGGAGATCTCACCAATGGTTTGTTGAAAGGATCCTCGATATCCGAAGGAGATAAGAATTAATGTCGGTTTCCGAAAACACGTTCTAAAAATAAAGGATACTCCTTTAAACCTCAAAATGTCAATGTTAAACAGATAAAGGTGGATAATATTTATCGTAACAAACTTTCAAGGGAAACAAATCTTACACAAATCTAACGCTGTAATTAAGATCAGATTTTTTTTATTTATAAATAGATTTTTGGCATTATGTCAAGCACTGGGGCAACTAAGGCCATTCAGCGCTGAAACGGAAATTGACAGTAAAAGGTTTGAAAGGATTTACAGGAGGAAAACCTCAAAGCACTGGAGAGGGTTGATAGCAAGATGGAAGAAAGAACATGAACGGAGGTACAGTAAAAGGAATGAAAGTAGTTGCAGCTAGGGGCCGAAGGGACGCTCCAAAGAACCTTAAGTAATGCCTACATTGCACCATAGAGGTGCACTGACGGCATTACCCTTCTACGGGGACAGTAATGAATATACTTCTGATCGCTTTTCCTCTTATCTTTGAATATATCTGAAGGTTGAAGAGATAACACGTTGAAAAGGTCTGAGATATATAATAGAAAATAATTCTCTCGCATTGTAGAAATAGAAATAGTGACCATTTTTAGCGAAGGAAAACCATAGTCCGTCTGATTGGCTTCAAGAGGAAACTTAACCACAGGTTTGTTTGTATGGTACTTTTACGTTGCATGGAACCAGTGGTTATTCAGCAACGGGACCAACGGCTTTACGTGACTTCCGAACCACGTCGAGAGTGAACTTCTATCACCAGAAATACACATCTCTCACTCCTCAATGGAATGGCCGAGAATCGAACCCGCGACCACCGAGGTGAGAAGCAAACACCAAACCAACCACGCCACTGAGGCTGACTTAATCACAGGTCCCTTGGCCGATCTCTCATCAAGAGGCGATGTTTTGAGGAGATGTTTTGAGCCTCCTCTTCTGTCGGAAATATTCTACGATTTTCCAAGAGCTGATTTTTGGTGTAAGTAGGTTTTAATGACCTCGTGATGGAGAGAGAAAAAAAAAAGTCCTTATAGGGAAAAATATTTTCCCATCTTTTTCCTATTAATATTAAAGCTTAGTAGGAGAGAGAGAGAGAGAGAGAGAGAGACCATTATCCATAGCGGACTCGCTAACATCTACCTTTACAATACCGATTTGAATCATCCACTGGTGTCGCAGACGAATTTACTGAATGAGTTCTTTCATTTTACAACTGGCGTCACACACGCATTGGTTATCGACGATGAAAAACGTAAGACTAAGAACTTGCTGCTAAGGACATCTATGTAAACATGAGCTGTTCTAAAGCACTAAACGAAAGCGACACGACAGATTTCTGTGACGAGAAAGAAGAAGAATGTAGGCGTTTGTTAACGATGGTATGTCAAGGTTATTATCTTTATTCTCTAATTTCTTGTTTTTTGCTGTTTCTATTCTCTTATTTTCCATAATCTCTCTCTTCCTCTTTGGAGTTCCTTTTTTGTCTCCTCCTTCTCTTATTCCTATAGCCTTCCTTCTTTTTAAGAGTTAAGGCTATTGCTTACCTACAGGGAAAGCATTCGTTTTCCTGACCCCTCTCCTACCCGCTCCTGTTATTCAAATTCATTTTCAAATAGTTTATTGACATAAAAACACATCAAATGGAATGCATAGGCATGCTTATGCATCCCCTTGCAAGTAAGACAAAAATCAATTTACCATATAAGCTACTTATTCCAAAACAACTTGGGAAACTCTTGAACTTTCATTTCAGTTACATTGTTATTCATAAGAAAACAAACCATTTCAGATACACTAGTTATTGTCCTTTCTCTAGTTACTAGAAGTTCAAAACACTTCAACATATAATGCTCTAAAGTGTGAGAGAATGCCTCGCCACACAATCTACAAGGTTTGCCATTGTCTTCAACATATTGCCAACAATAATTATAATCTCCTTTTATTGCTCACTGGGGTTTGGACAAGGAAAGGGCATAAAACTGCCAATCCCGTCGGCATCTGGGTTCAACTTTCAGTCTCCGTGACAGTTGGGTCCTTAATTTCTTCACCGCTTTTGAGTTTTGCATCAAATTCTTTAAGTCTTTTCATGGCAGTTTGAGTTCAGTTCGAGATTTTTTCTTTGACTTTGAGATGTCACCCCCGCCCCTTTTTTCAAATTGATGGCTGCTTTAGATCACTAAGGAGATTTCGTGTTATGTGACATTGTCTGAATTCTTAAATGTAATTTTGAGTCTTCTAATGAGTTTGAATCTGAAATTAGACTTTTTGGTATTGAGGACAGACAGTCATGACGAGACTTTGAGTTTTGTGAACTTTCTCTATCTAAAGGTTTGACTGTTCTTGTGGATAAATTTTGCCAGAAACAGATTAAATCGAGATCCCTGCTCCATTCTGTTCCATGTTGATGAGACTCCCGGCCTTTTCATAATGTTTATTAAACTTTTTTTTTTACAAACATTCCAGGTCTAACCTACCATGGCTACATTAAAACGAGTACCGTTTTTATTTTATTTCTTAATTAAAAATGTTAAAAGATTTTATGGAAATTCTCTTGATGAGTGGCATTATGATGCGAGAAATATGCGAACAACTTAAAAAAGTTATTCTGTACCATGAAAAAGTGGAATGTTTCACGAAATATTTCAAGTTTTATTCACTGTGATACTTTTATTTGAATTATGAAAAAGAAATTCTTCGTTGATTTGCATATTCTGATCGCCACTGCTTTTCCCTCAAGCAAAATTATGTGTAAAATAACTTCACCGAATATTTTGGGACGATTCTCTATCTAAAAGAATCGGTTTCCTTCTCTTTCCTTCAGTTTTGGATGCACCAAGTTTAATCGTTTGCTGAAGGAAATTCTCTACTGCAGTTTTCCCTTCCGTGGAGTTTTTTTTCCTTAAATAAATGTAAGGGTGTGCAATATCATACTTCCATCTCCGTTTCTCGATTATTTCTTTTTTATATCTTTATAAGATTAACTCTTTAGCGGTAATTGCACTGAATTTCTCTACATGTATTGCTTTCTTTTATTTACCATTTCCCCTTTCAGAGATATTCTGTCAAAAGTTAATAATAACAAAAGTTAATATATACATATATATATATATATATATTATATATATTATATATATATATAATATAATGCACATATATATATACACACATATAGGCATCAGAGGGTTACCGAAACTCAGTAGATCAGTTAAGGAGTTAATTTATTATGAGATACGTTTCGTGCCATCCTGACACATCATCAGTCTGTAATGTAAAATCAATTCACATTTATAAAAAATATAATTAAAGTTTACATGCTATTTTAAAAGGAAAACATAAAATACTAAAGTGATTCATATTGTTAAAAGCTAAAAATACTAAAATTATTTACAAGGTGACATTAAAATTGTAGAAATTTAGGATTAAAAAGGAATATTAACCTTAATAAAGCGAAGGACTAGAAAGGAATGGCTGTAGGACCGTCGTTTGCCCAGATTTCGACTACGCCAAGAAAAGCTGAGCAGAGGATTGACTAGAATTGAGGGAAGGAACGAGGTGCTTGATATGTAAAGACTCAAGTGTCGTTATATATTGGCTATGCTTGGTATTGTCAATTATCGAAAAATGTTTTTTGTTAATTTCAATTTTACAGAGAGCTGCATGATTTCTTATATCAGAAAGTTCAGGATTGGTTATCCTCTGGCCAGTTCTGTAGCTCACTCCCAAATGACTAGAATATCGAACTTGCAACAAGCGTTTCGTCGATCCAACGTAAGTACCGGGACACCCCGGGCAAGTAAATTTGTAAATAATATTGGATCGCATAAACGGTTGCAAATTCTCTTTATGACTAAGAAGTGAGCCTATTTTGAGAGGATTAATAGAAACTGAAAAAGATAACTGCTTACCTTTCTTAGATATCAAGATAACTAGAGATAATAATAAGTTTAATACTTCTGTCTATAGGAATCACACCTTCACAGGAATGGGGAATAATTTTTATAGTTCGTGCTTCCTCAATTTTAAATTAAATGCCATCTCCACTTTGGTCTTTAGAGCACTTAGGTATGCTTCTGATTGGAAATCTTTCCACACTGAAATTGAATTTTTACAAGATTATTTTTTAACTAACTCGTACCCTACGGAGGTATTTTATAAAATGGTAAACAAATTACTTAACTTAAACTTTACAGAAAATACCCCTTCATTTGATGTACCAAAACTACCCGTATACGCCACTATTCCATATTTTTTCAAAAATAAATGGGTCCTGCAGGAGCATCAGTGAGCGCCCACACGACCATGATATATAGCGAAGGACTCTCCAGCAACCACCGCTGCCACCACTGTAAATGGGGGGATTTCCCCCCCCCCCCCCCCTTTCCATTATTCATAAGGTAAGCGTGACATGAAACGGAAGGCAAACCACACACAACTTTACACACACAGGCTCTCTCTCTCTCTCTCTCCCGGCAATCCCTCTCTCTCTCTCTCTCTCTCGGCAATCCCTCAGGTGTGTTGTGGAGCGCAACACGCGCCTAATTGTCATGAGAAACACAGCGAAATATGATGCAATATTCCGTCGAGATTCTTCTAAATCGTTCCCGTAATCTCGGGAGTCTGTGACGCTCATCATAGGCCCTGCCCCAGAATGCCATATAAATACGACGGACGAAGTAGGAGAAGGCAGATCATCAGTTAGTCACAGAGTAAGAGATCATCAGTAAGAGCCACAGATCAAATTATCAGTGAGAGATCAGCAGCAGAGATCATCAGAGTGAGATAAGAGAAGAAGGACGAAGGATCAGAGAGAAAAAGGCGCTCGTGAGTTTGATCGGATTCTGGTCAAGTCGTCTTCAGGAGTGGACGACTGAGTTATTTCGACGTTGAGCAAGGCTTCAGAGAAGACACGTTCTGCTAGAGGTATTGAGGAGTTCCTGCCCTTCAAGTATCAAGAGTAGACTTTATTTTCTGCAATACGGAGGCAAGAAGGCGTCTACCATTAGAGTTCTCCTTTTGTGAAGCCATCGCTTCGAGTTGCAAAACTGGTCAGCAAGTACTTTCATTACCTCACTGTTCCCCCAGTTCATGCAGTGTAAGATTTTAACTTTTTTATGTAAATAGGAGACACCATTCTGCATTTATCTTTGTTAGTAAGCTTGTAAAAAACCTTTGTTGTGTTAGTGTTTCTTTCTATATTCGTATCCCCAGTTTCAAGTGTTGGTTTTGAATTTTTTTTGTTTATTTCATATCGAACCTGAAGCGGACCTCTCTCGGTTCGTAACATTGTGGCGACCCTGGCCAGTAATATTCAGCTTTAATAGTTTGAAACAGGGAGAATCGAGACACAGGAGTTGCTGTCTCACTGATTAGGAGAGAGTGTGTGCCAAACAGGGCAGAAATCAATATGGAAGAGAAAGTCATGTTAGGTGGATTTCCTAACACTTGTGTTCTTTGTCCTTTGTTGAAGTTGAATTTAGAAAGTCAGGTAGTGTCAGGAGAAGTGAAACTTGCAGTAGTTGATAGTTTTCCCGTGGATGGCGTTGACATTATTGTAGGTAATGACTTAGCTTTATCCAAGAATGTGAATCCTGTTGTGAGGTATATTCCAGTGCGTGAAATGGTAGTAACTAGGTCAGGTTTAGATACAGACGTAGACTACGGTCATAATTTGTTCGTGGATTCGAACGAGAGTAAGTTCGTGGATTTGAACGTGAGTAAGTTCGTGGATTCGAATGAGAGTAAGTTCATGGATTCGAATGAGAGTAAGTTCGTGGATTCGAACGAGTGTGATAGTGGTGGCGAGGTTGATCTTGGCATGAGTATGGCTGAGAAACCTAACTCTATCATTGACAGTGATAGCCAAACGGAAGGTGTAGCTGTCGAGAGTAACGTAGTAAATATACAGGTATCTAGTACTAGTTACGGTGATGAATTAGGCGCTAACCTCATGAATAAGGATGAGCTAGTCAAGTTGCAGAGAGAGGATGAGACACTTACCCGAAATTTGGAGTGTGAGCTGGACGAAGTTTTGTGTCGTTATGTTCGTCCTAAGTCAGGTAGTAAAAGGGAAATCACAGAACAGTTGGTGGTTCCTAGGAAGCTTCGTGAGCTAGTTTTGAAGTTAGCACATGATGAGCAAGGACATTAGGAGTAAATAAAACTTTCAGGTCTATTAGTAGGGCGTAATTTTGGCCTAAAATGAAAAATGACGTAAAGAGGTATGTTTTAAATTGTCATGAATGCCAAATTGCCGGGAAACCGAACCAAGTAATTCCCAGAGTTCCGTTGTGTAATATTCCTTCAGTAGGCGAATCTTTTGAGAATGTATTTATCAATATGGTCGGACCTTTGTCTAGAAGTAAGGGTAGAGAAGATTGCATAACTAATCTTGAGGATTATAAAAACAATTTAAGAGATGGTTGGCAACTAGCAAAGGAGAACGGGAGTCAAGGGGGAACTAAACGGAAACATGATCTTAGAGCGAAAGAGACAAATTTCCGTGTAAGAGATAAAGTTTTAGTACTAGTCCAGAAAGAAGGTTCCTCTTTATCTTATAAGTCGAAGGTAATTTTCCAGTGTTAGAGAAGAGGGGAAATATGCATAATGTAATTAATGTGGGTAAGAGTAGAGCAAAGGCAATAAATGTAAATTTCCTTCAGAATTATAAAGAACGCCCCGTAACATGGCCACCGCCAGTGTTCTATGTGACAGTGTTACTGAGAGAAATTAGTTTTGAGAAAAACACAAGAGGTGTTTTAGTATTTCAAAGTTTTAAGCAGAGATCAGAAAACAGAAAAAGTAAGAGAAAAGGATAATGTGATAGCTAATAGCCTCTCTAGAGTTTTCAGAATGAGTAGCCTAATGACTGTTTTCTGTTTTCGCACGAATGAGTGTGAGTGGAGAAGCGTGCGTGTTTGATTGGATTAAAGCTTTATGCAGAATTGTTCCCCTGCTGTTTAATTCTTGTTTCTCTTGAGAAAAAAAATAAAATCAGTTGATTTCATTTTTTTCTTTTTGGGGGAACGTGTAATAGTAATTGCTGTAAAGCAAAGAAAGATAACAGGAAAGGAAAACGCATCTTTGAGAATCTGCAGCAAGGAGGCATTCGCGCCTGTGTTGGAGGCACCAGTTCTCACGGTTGTTCTGGAATTATCGGGTGTGTTGTGGAGCGCAACACACGCCTAAGAGTTGTGAGAAACGCAGTGAAATATGATGCAATATTCCGCCGAGATTCTTCTAAATTGTTCCCGTAATCTCGGGAGTCTGTGACGCTCGTCATAGGCCCAGCCCCCAGAAAGCCATATAAATACGACGGATGAAGTAGGAGAAGGCAGATCATCAGTTAGTCACAGAGTAAGAGATCATCAGTAAGAGCCACAGATCAAATTATCAGTGAGAGATCAGCAGCAGCGATCATCAGAGTGAGATAAGAGAAGAAGGATGAAAGATCAGAGAGAAAAAGGCGCTCGTGAGTTTGATCGGATTCTGGTCAAGTCGTCTTCAGGAGTGGACGACTGAGTTATTTCGACGTTGAGGAAGGCTTCAGAGAAGAAACGTTCTGCTAGAGGTTTTGGGGAGTTCCTGCCCTTCAAGTATCAAGAGTAGACTTTATTTTCTGCAATACGGAGGCAAGAAGGCGTCTACCACTAGAGTTCTCCTTTTGTGAAGCCATCGTTTCGAGTTGCAAAACTGGTCGGCAAGTACTTTCATTACCTCACTATTCCTCCAGTTCATGCAGTGTAAGATTTTACCTTTTTAATGTAAATAGGAGACACCATTCTGCATTTATCTTTGTTAGTAAGCTTGTAAAAAACCTTTGTTGTGTTAGTGTTTCTTTCTATATTCGTATCCCCAGTTTCAAGAGTTGGTTTTGAATTTTTTTTTTTTATTCATATCGAACCTGAAGCGGACCTCTCTCGGTTCGTAACGAATATATATATATATATATATATATATATATATATATATATATATATATATATATGTATGTATGTATGTATGTATGTATATATATGAAGTTGCACTGCTGGCGAGACGAGAATACTACTACTCGCTCTCTCCGCCATTATCTGCTATTTTGCATATTCTCATATATCCCGGATGCAGATAACCTTTTGAGTCGCGCTCCAGCGGTGGCGATAATAGTGATGATGTAGTTCTTGTTTGCATCTCCCTCCTTTATAACTAGTAATTGATTTGTTTTTTCTTTCTCACTTTTTACTATAGACTATATTTTCCATCCTACCGTTTTGCCTGGACGTGATTGATTCTGTGACTTCGCTGCACATTCAATGATCTTTACTTCTTTTCAGTGCAGCTTTGACTTCTTATAAAACCTCTTAGCATTTCTATTCCTAGTATTCCTTATTCCTAACACCAGATACTCCCAGATACTCCTTTGGTATATCCCTATGACGCCACATTCGAATTCTAGATAGTCCCTCTACCTACTATAGTAGATTCACATCAACCGTGCATTCACGCTCCAGATTGGCTGTTGATAAGCCAATCGCAGGGCTGGAAACTCTCAGTCTCTCTCGAGAGCTCACATGGGTAGGATCTATGTTCCACCTCTCCTGAAGAATACGTCTTTCAAAAGTATCCCTCAGGAGAGGTGCGCTCTTTTCACTTCCCTTTTATCCAACTCATTCCTCTTAAATACATCTACAACATTTTCACCCGGTCTTCTCCAGATTATATCGGTTCTTACTTGCAAGTCGTCCAAATATTGATCAGATATACTCTTCTAACCGTCTTTGGAAACCACATATTTTCAACAGTCAGGCCTCTTTCCTAAGACATTTCCTCAAGACCCTTTCTGTTCTTATTATTTCAGGAACCTTTTGCACAATAACCTTTCTTGATCACACGCACGCACATACACACCACACACTCATATATACATATATATATATATATATATATATATATATATATATATAATATATATATATATATATATATATATATCCTTAGAAGACGGAGCTGCAGCTCTACGTATATCTTATCAGAGGAACCATAGGGAAAGTTATCGAACTCAGGTACATTTATATATATATATATATATATATATATATATATATATATATATATATATATATGTGTGTGTGTGTGTGTGTGTGTGTGTGTGTGTGTGTGTGTGTGTGTGTGTGTGTATGTGTGTGTGTACAATACTTTTCAAGAAAGAAAATGGAACCCAGCTAAAATATAAATAGAATGTTGTAACCTAACAAAAGAAACTTGAAGTCATAGCAAAATGTTCTGTAAGCTTTTAACGAATATACCCGATTCGTTGATTAAGGACTATTTTTTTTTATATAAAATCCACAATTTAATCATCGACAATATTCCTGTTGTACTGTGTAAATGAAAAGCCGAACATATATTGAAATGAAATTTCCTATTTCGTACATGATGTAATCTTAATGTTTTGCCAATGTAGTATGCATTATGAATACATAAATAAATGGAGGTTTGCATACCTATATGTACTGATATTGGTATGACCTTCCTGGCATCGAGGCAAATATTGAACTTCAAGGTAAATATACAAAGTAATAAAACGTTGCGGCTATTAATATTTGACTTAAGATCAGTATGATGAACTTAACAGGCTTGAATGGTAGCTGACCGAGCCTAATTTTTTTTTTTTTTTTTTTAAAGGTAGAAGTTGGTCACTGTAGTTCTTCGGTCGGCTGATATGGGTCTTGTTAATCTTATTCTTCGTCTAAAGCTGCCACCAGTATTAGTCTCTTCGCTTTTGCGAAAGACTGTTTGTTTCTCCTTACGACTGTCATTCGTAAGTATTTCTGGTTCCTTCCATCTCCTATGTGATATCTTAGTAGAGTGGTTCTTCTTAAACTAAAGGAGAGGATTCAAACAGATAAGTTGAAAAAAGGTATAACAACTTTATTCTGTAACTCCATAATAAGAGATGCAGTTCGGTCGGGAGACCGATATGTTTGAACGCTGGTACAGAACTGACATTCTAAAGCATCACGTCGATAGCGAAACATTAGCTATCTAAGCGATTCATATAAAAACATACGTAGTCCGCCGGCTCGGAAGTTACAAGTTTCCGGCGTAGGTTAACAGGTCAACCGCTTCCCATGGAAGTTGTTGTGCAAAGTTATCAGTAATGCAAAACGATGACAATGTAAACAGATTTAAACCAGGCTACTGCAGACAGCGCATAGCGTAATCTAGATCTGCATTGGTCACGTAGGACCCTCCTAATGCCATGACCTCAGGTCATGGGTTTTTATTTACAGATTCTGTAATTCAATAATGTATTTATTACACATATATCAACATCAACATCTAATTCGATTTCCCATCGTTCAGTCGCATAGTCTCAATCGCTTGATTCTTTTTCGATTAAGCTGGCCTGACGTCAGCACGGGCTCTTCATCTGGGAACAGGTAACGTATTAAACGTCATCTCATTCCTAAGTAATACTCAACGGTAACTGGTCCTCTTATTCCAAGTTCGACATTCAATTCTTCCTCTCCTGTTAACCTGACCAAGAGTTTCGTTGCTTTGATTGAGTTAATAGGCTTTATCACACGAGGACACGTCCTTCCATGTATTGCAGTACCAAACCTGAATAAATACCACTGTAGCAGGTTCACTTAAGGTAGATTCCTGGTTGAGCCCTATGCCTGCGAGACATTTGTTTGGCGGCCGCTGATTGGCTGGGAGCTGCCTATCTCCCGGTACCAGCCAATCAGCGGCCGACAAACAAATGTCTCGTAAGCATAGGGCTAATCCAAGAATCTACCTTAAGTGAACAAGCTATAGTATGAGGCTCCTTAACCAAGATAAGGACGCAGTCACTTATGTATAGCACTCCTGGTGTTGTATGGTGGGCATAACAGACATTGTAGAATGGGCATTACTTCAAGTCTTCCCAGTTCTTGAAAAACTACGAATGGAGGATCATATACCCACTAAGGAAAGAATCAGTTATTTGCATGTTATTCCTACTGTTGGAATAGTTAACATGGTCGTTGTTTTTGTTGTTGTTGTTGTAGTCGTTGTTGTTGTATGGTCTTTTTACGTTGTATGGAACCAGTGGTTATTCAGCAACGGGACCAATGGCTTTACGTGACTTCCGAACCACGTCGAGAGTGAACTTCTATCACCAGAAATACACATCTCTCACCCCTCAATGGAATGCGCGAGAATCGGACTCGCGGCCACCGAGGTGGCAGACCAAGACCATACCGACCACGCCACTGAGGCGCTTAACGGTCGGTGCTATTGGCTGGGGAAAATGTCTAACTCTCCTTAATAATTCTTTATGCAGTATAAAGAGCTGATAGCCTCACCTTTTTTTTCTTAAAGCACTGGTGGTGATCTATGTTAAAGGATTAATTTCTTGGTTGACTAGAAACACGATATAAGCCCTGGTCAATTCTTTAGTTGATGTACAGGGACGATACCCTCAATTTCTGAGCGTCAGATATGACTTCAAGTGAAGAATAACAGCTCTTGGTTGACGTTTGACAAACCACACGCGTCGCTAGAGGCTCGGATTACAGCTTCTTTTGCTATCAGAGAGCGCACCGGAGATGAGATGCTCGATAAAGACGTCAGTAACACTGATTACAACATATTACCCTTACCAGTGGACGCAACAATCACCTTTAT
>NC_087213.1:14191269-14196269 GCF_015104395.2 Macrobrachium nipponense | reverse complement strand
TAAAGCAGGTGCCGAAATGCTCACACCTCGAAGGATTCCAGGCGACAGGGCGTAACAAGTTAAGGACCGACCAACCGCCTCCCTCCCAATGAAAAAAAATAAAACTTAGGCAATAAAAGATGGCTGGCAAATCCCACACGCAGGTGTGACAAAGTCCTAATGAAAATCTTGCAAATGACCATTTCCTCTAAAGCAACCGGATCAAGTAAAAACGCCATTACCCCTACACAGAGACGAATTGCCCAGAAAGGACACAGAACTCTGCATGATTTGGACGAAGTGAAGAAATAAGTGATAGGAGTTGCCAAATAGGAGTTGGTTAACAAGTATTGTATTCACACTTACCTTGAACTACACCTCGTCTGGTCTCATTTGCTTGTTACTTAACTTCAAATCACAGATCCTGCGAAAGAAATTGAAGAGAAAAATTACTTTTCTGGAGAGGGTAAGTATGTAAAGGATAAGCAACTACATTCATGGCATAAGATTGTATTTCTTATGTTTTTAATTTATATATATACACGTATATGTGTATACATACACACGTATACACACATATATATATAGATCTACAATACTATATAACATATATAGAGATAGGATAAATTATAATTATAATAAGATATAATATAATATAATATATACATAGATATAATAGAGATATATATATGTATATAAGAATATATATAGATATATATATAAAATAAAATACGATAGATAATATTAATTAATATAGATATGATATAGATATATAGATAATAGATATATTATGGAGATATAGGTATAATTAGATATATATAATATATATATTATATATATATATATATAATATATATAATATAATTATTAACAATATATAGCATAATCTATGGATATATAATATAGATAATATATATACATATATATATATATATATATATAGTACAGATATATAACTATATATTATATAGTACCATTATATATATAATATATATATATATATATATATATATATAGATATAATTAATATATATATTATATTCTTCCAGCTTTATCCCTACATATATACACACGTAAGGATGAATTTCATGATTCTCACATACCTCAGACTTTGATGACTATTGCCCTTAAAAAAAAGAAAGGAAAAAAAAGAAATAGACAGAAAAAGTAGGTGAAGAAAAAACTGCGTTCCACTGGCCATTACCACGTAACAGGCGCTCGGATTGAACTCTCGGAAACGAAAATATAATAATTATATAATAAAATGGTCAGGCAGAGGTCGCTGTCATGGGATGAGCTTGCTCTCCGGGTTCTGGAAAAAGGCAAAAAAGGCGAAGGAAAAACTGAAAAGCCGAAGGGAAACTGAAAAAACCAAGGTAAAAAGTGAAAAGACGAAGGGAAAACTGAAAAAACCAAGGTGGAAAAAGTGAAAGACGAAGGGAAAACTGAAAAAAACCAAGGTAAAAAACGTGAAAAGAAGGGAAAACTGAAAAAACGAAGGAAAAAAAATCAAAGGGAAAGAGTGAAAAAGACGAAGGGAAAAAAATGAAAAGACGAAGGGAATTGAAAAAAATTGAAAAAAACGAAGGGAAAAAGTGAAAAGACGAAGGGAAAAATTGAAAACATAAAGGGAAAATGAACGATATTAAATTATATATATATATATATATATATATATATATATATATATAGTATATATATATATATATATATATATATATATATATATATATATATATATATAATATAGTTTTTTTTTTTTTTGGGGGGGGCCTTTGGGGTTATGATAACGCTCATCCTTTAGGTAACCCTACTGCTGTGCTAATGCTATGCAAAGTTGATATTATAGTTTTGGATCAATGGTACCAATCTTGTGTAACGAAGTGCCTAAAAGAGTTATATATTCGTAACAAAGATGTCATAATATGTTTCGTTCGAATAATATTTATTTACTGACGCACGTATTTTCTCAGAGAATAACGCACAAGGTGGTCAATTAACGCTCTCACAATCAGTAGGCAGTCTTAAGAGCGAAAGAAATCAAATAACCACAATTACATTTTTCTAAAGGGAAATGTTCCCACCTGGGAATTCCTATTCCAATACTATTCCTTCCTTATCTTCTATATAACGATTAACCCAGAGATTCCGGGTTTAAATGTACACAAAAAATCAATATATATATATATATATATATATATATATATATATATATATATATATATATATATATATATATATATATATATATATATATATATATATATATGTGATATAATATATATATATATATATATATATATATATATATATATAGATATATATATATATATATATATATATATATATAGATATATATATATATATATATATATATATATATATATATATATATATATATATAATGACATTTCCGGGGGAATGTCTACCATGAAACCTGAAAAAAAAACTCTATATAATATAATCATTACAACACTTACAAGCAATAAAAAATTTACATTAAACTTCAAAAAACATTTTTCGATTTAGGTATACCTGCGCTTCAATGTTTGATAACAAAACCCTTAAGTTCTTGTGTACTGACAATCACTGGCAATGGCGTTTCATCTTTAAATGAAGAGAGATAGTTACAAAGAACTTTGCATATACGCTGGAATACGGCTTTACTGCTAGTTTATGTATCAGAGCCTCTGGAAAGTAAAGCAAAACCAAAGGCATTTAAATACTTGATTGTAATTCTGGCTCAAAGGTCGCGATTTCTTGATTGTCGGGGAGATGGTTTGAGTGACTGTTGTTATAGTATTTGCTTCATGTCTGAATAATATGACGAAGCGTAGCCATAAGAATAAAACAGTATCCATACCTAAAGGCTCGTCTTCATATGTTGGTTTACAACGCAACAGATCTTGGCTGCACTGCGAGGCATATTGCCAGTTGCTGCGGATGGCCACGCAATAAAATTTCGGACCAAACGGCACGGAGAACATTAGAATAAAATTACCATTCGTTTGTTTATCACACACACACAAACACGTTTCGGATTTCGCTACCGCCATAACCGTCGATATCTGCATGATGTCCTTATGGCCCTGAACCAAACTCCTCTGCACTGTAAAAAATTTTCCGTTGAAAAAACGGTAAAAATCCTGGCAGTAATGTTGCCAAGCATTTACCGTTAAAAAAACGGGTCCCGTAATTTTTAATGTACCGTATTTTCTCCCGTATTTGAGAAAATACCGTAAAAAATTTTAACCGTAAAATTTACGGTTTTACCGTTAAGTTAACCCATAACATACCGTATAATTTACGGTTAATATTTTTACGGGATTTTCTCAAATACGGGTGAAAATACATATATACAGGCTGGGGCAAATCAAATGCCCGAGTTTTGATAGGCTATTAGGAAAAGTAAAACAATACTTACAGAATTATTTGTTGTTTTATTCGAATCAGTATACAATGCAGTTTGTGTGATCACTTTTTGAAGATGGCTTCAGGAAGATGGTGGCCATCTGTAGTGATGAACTGTTGAAGGCAATGTCTGAAGTTTTCAGCTGCTCTTTGGCTCATCTCACTTTCGCCACAAAGTTTGCAAGAATTGAAGATGCGAATCCGGGAGGAAATCGCTACAATACTCCTCGAGATGTGCCGAAGAGCTGCCGAAAACTTCAGACATCGCCTTCAACCGTGCATCGCTACAGATGGCACCATCTTCCTGATGCCATCTTCAAAAAGTGATCACACAAACAGCATTGTATACTGATTCGAATAAAACAAATAATTCTGTAAGTATTGTTTTGCTTTTCCTAATAGCCGATCAAAACTCGTGCATTTGATTTGCCCCACCCTGTATATCACTGCGCTTCACCCCCCACCCGCCCCCAAACTTTGAGTGGCTAATTTAAGAAAAAAATAATCCTAAAAACATTTTTCATACCTTCCTTGTAGGGCTACATTTTATAAAACATTTGTAAATTTTACCAATAGTCATTTATACATGTTTTTTAAATTTATTTTTTGTAAAATTATAATTACATCTCATACAATATCAAAACAGATAAAAACTAAAATTGGTAACAAATCCTATACATGTAACATATTTATGTAAATTTATTTGACATAGAGTATACAGTAACTTTTTGGGATTTGTACATGATTTTTCTAATATTTCTTTGAATTTAATGTTAATATTTCTTTGCATTTTATGTTACAATTGAAATAGTAACCTAAAATTCCTTTTGCAGGTCATATATCCAATTGGAGAAAATAATGAGAAGATTAACTTTCAAAAAGCTTTATTCTTGAAAAACAGATTTATAACTTTTTTAACACAAAATTTAACATTAATTATTTATACAGAAGAGTGTGAATGCTTTTTCACTCCTTATTCCATAAGCTCATTGAACTTAAATATTCTTCGATGATTGGTGTGCCACGTTTTTCTTTGTTCTGGTATTTTTTGTCCCTTTTTCTGCATTTATTTTTCAGAAACACCTGTAAAAATGACAAAATATATGAACATAATGGTAAAAATATTGTAAAACAACTGCTGACCACCACACATATTACAAAGTTACAGTACATGGACATTTAAATATAAATTACTTCCCTGATATTCTTAAATTAAAAAAAAAAAAAAAAACTGAAGCTTCTGATGGGTAATAAATAACAAATATGACAAATGCTGCGAAAACCATGGCCATCGCAGCACGAGTGAAGTCAAGTCTGAGTTGATGAATCTTCCATCAACTGCAACTATGAAGCGGGTAGCCTGGAGCACCGATGTTCCTGAAAATTAAGCCTTGGTGAAATACTGTAACAATAGAATTTTGTAGTAATGTGTGGTGGGAATAGAAAGCATGAATTAGATGAGAAAACAGAAAAATGCCAATCTATATATATTATTTAAGTGAAGCATTGTTTATTGCAGAAACTGCCAGGAAAAAAAATATTTTCACAGTGGGTGACAATTAGAAGGCCAAACACTAACAACTGGTAGGAAGATAACTGATATTACATAA
>NC_087213.1:14151269-14188769 GCF_015104395.2 Macrobrachium nipponense | reverse complement strand
TATATATACAATATTATATATATATATATATATATATATCATATATATACATATATATATACAGATAATATATCTATATATATTCATATGTTATATATATATATATATAATCTTATAATATATATATATATATATTATATTATATATATATACATAGTATAATATATATACAATAGATATATATATATATACATATATAGGGTATATACATATATACATATATATATATATATACATATATATATACATTACTATATATATATATATATATATTATAAATATATATATATACTATAATAATACATATATATATACAATATATATATATATACATATATTATAATATATATATATATTATACATATATATATATATACATATAAATATATACAATATATATATATTACATATATATATACATATACATATATAATATACATATACATATATATATATATATGATACATATTATATTACATATACATATATATACATATATATACATATATCACTCATGCTGGCGAAAAAGAATGGCCTAAAATGAGTTATGACTGCCAAAATGTTGCTAAAACGGGCTACTATGCTGGAAAAAAAAGGGGTAAGTGTACTGTGAATATGGTTAGTCAGTACGTCAAAAAGTCTTTTATGGGATAACTACATGCAGCACCATTCTGTGGCGGAAAAAAAAGAAAAAGGGGGTAAGTAGAACATACCCTTTTTAACCACATGTTCATTAAAATTCATAGCATTATATTGGCGACAAAGAGGTAAGTGATACATACCCCCTTTTTAACTACATTTTTCAATATAGGTCAAAAGGGGTTAAGTAAACAAACTTATTAATATTTAGGTAATTATTCACTTTTTATCTATAACTCTGCAATTTTAGTTCTAATCTAGGTCTAAAAACTCATACTCCCTTCTTCTTTCATTTAATATGCCAGTATTAATCCCACTAGGCCTAGCAGCTAATGCACTCCACGAATGTGTATTATTGTTGCCCGAGACAGGGAGCCCAAACTCGTTCCCTCTACCTAAGTGCGGCTTGGCACATCCGCACGCACTAGATAGAGAGAGATGGGACGTGTTGTAAGCTGTGTCGTCGTTCTGAACGCGTATTAACCAGTGTTGATTACAACTCGCCTTTGATTGCAGGAGTGTAGTAATTTATATAAGATTTCTAAATAATTATGAACTTGTGTATAGATGTAAATTGAAAACGGTTTTGGTGATGGATGCATCTAAATCACGTGCTCGTCGAATTCTTGACAAAGCATTACACGAAAATGCAGAAAAAAGAAGAAAATGGACCTGGAAAACCGCCAAAGTAATGTCAAACACTGGCTTATTGCTAATAACTTTGGAGAGGAAAGAAATGAAGGTATGTTATTGATGTTCCTGGGATGCCTGCAGTTTAGTGGGACACCTCTAATTCCGAGCAGTGATTTCCTTTTGACGGGAAATCTACTTGTAGTGCCATTTTTTTTATGTGTTTTAAATGATTTTAATAGTTATTTCTATCGGAAATGAGCCATTTCCAAGTATGAATCCAAACAGTTGGAGCTTGTTAAGATGACATGCAAACCTTAACCTAGGCCCCCCTTCCTATTCCAAAAATTAGAAAAACAGGCCATTAACCTAACCAAACCACACCAAATCTAACCTCAACTAGTAGGCAGTTTCACAGTACCTAACCCCGTGTTACCTAGTTGGGGGTTGGGGGAGGACCCGTAAGGGAGTATAAGTGCTATTTTACGTAAATTGAAAATTGTCATAAATCGGTAAAAAGAAAGTATGTTTTCAGGGTTTTAAGGGATGCTGAACAACTTTTCTTCTATAAATTTTTCGATATAATGAATATTAACGACTTGCACGTCGATCTTAACACTACCCCTCGAATAGCTGAATAACTTTTCTTCTATGCATTTTTACAAAATAATGGCTCTAGGCCTATATAGTAGATATTGGTGTCCCACTAAACTGCAGTTAAACCCATGTTCCTTTTATAGTTAAGGTAAAAATTTGTTCATATTATAAAGTAATTTTTTAATACGATTTACTATAGATGTAATACTATCTATTTGTTCGACGTACATCACAAACCTGAAGGATACTGTACTTTTGATTGTTTTATGACTTGTTCACATGAAAGTATGGTAACACGTCATATTTGTTAGTGTTTGTGGTTTGAGATGTTCATTATTCAGAACAAAAAGGGATATGGTCATTTCTTAGATTTTGTATAAATAGCATCAACTTTGTTTATTAACCAGTGGTAAACAATAGTAGGAACTTTGTTTATGAGCCTAACAATTTTAGTTAGGCTCAAAATCGCCTTACAAAATGAGCTTTCTGCCTTTACGGCAGCTGTATTGTGAAGAGCCAAAAAATTTTTTTTTATATGAAACGGATCTTTTTCCGTGTTTTTTTTGGTGGTCGACACTAATTTCATTGTAACTAGAATTTTTATGTACTTTTGCTCATAGAATTTGAAAATCACAATCGTTTTGTCAGAGAAATGGTTAGATTTTTAGTTAAAAGCATCCAAAAATGAGTTTTTCACTATATTATAGGTACTGACAAACACGAACTTTGTAGAAATTATATTTTTGCAATGTATGTTGTCATTTGTCATTTTTCATGATTTTTCAATGTAATTGTGTGGATGGCAGGAGCACGGTTGTTCAGTATAACAAAGCAAAAATATAAAAATTAATTTTAAAATCGAGTATAATGTTAAAGTTATTGTTGATATTAACACAGTCTGAATACTTTTATAACAGATTAATGATGAGACGCCTGATAATTTCTATGATGATGATGATAGTGTAAAAGATCCAAATTTTGAAGTTACTGATGAAACCTGCAGTGTATCGTCTTCGTCCACAATTTCTCGTGAAAATAAACAGTAAGCATGAGATTAGACTTAAGGGGGCAATCAAGAGAAGCAGAACATCCAAGAGAGGAAGAGGGCAGTCAAGAAGCTGAAAATCAAAGAGATGAACAACCTTGCCAAACTCCAATGAAAAGGTACTCAAGAAGAGCACGAAGAGAGAGAAAAGTTGTTCGACAGACCAACCGGTAAATCGTATACGACTGCGTCAGGTAAATTAGTTTCCGCTAGAAAACAAAGTCCACTAAAGCAATGTAGATTGAAAATGCTCCGAACGTTTCAATGATGAAGATCTGCAAATATTATTCATTGAATATGGATTTGGGCTCAGTAGATTCAAGAAGAAACTACCTCGCAACTCTTATTACACCAAAGAACCCATTACGTACCCGCCTAAGAGATGGAGGCGGCGAAAACATTAGAGTGCGAGATGTAACCTACGAATATGCCTTAGAAAATTCAAATGAAAAGACATCCTATTTGTCAAAAATGCTTTTTGAGGGTGTTTGGTGAACCAAAAAGTTCTTGGAGTATTCAGAAAAAGAAAAAGGAAACTGCCTCTGGAGTGAGCGAGGGGATAGGAGAGGAACAACTCCAAATCCACGTCTTATTAAAGAAGAGGAACTTTCTAAAATTGATGATCATATCAAATCATTTCCAGCATACGAGAGTCATTATTCTAGGGCACACTCCTCCAAAAAGTATTTGTCATCAACACTTACATTAGCAAAAATGTATTCGTTGTTTAAAGAACGCTACCCAGAGTCCTCAGTAACACGCTTTACATATGAGAAAAGATTTCATTGTCATAACTTGAGTTTCAAACAGCCTAAAATAGACACATGTCATACCTGCGATGTGTTAAAGATGCAATTAGATATCACCAATACCCCTGAAGAGAAAGAACGTCTACAAGCCGAAAAAAAAAAAGAAAGTCATCTGTTAAGAGCTGAAAATGCCTATAGTCGTAAAAGAGATGATACAAAGTTAGCTTGCGAAAATCCCTCATTTGCAACATACACATTTGACTTACAACAGTGTCTCCCCACTCCATACTTACAGTCTTCCGTAGCTTTTTATAAGCGCTTGTTGTGGACATACAATCTCACTGTTCACAATAATGTCAATAAAAAAGTGGACTGTTTTATGTGGCACAAAACCATTGCTGCTAGAGGTGCCAATCAAATAGCATCTTGTCTAATGAATATCTTGCAGAATTTGCCCAGTGATGTCCAGCACGTAATTTTTTATTCTGATGCTTGCGCCGGACAGAATAGAAATTCCTATATGGCTGCTATGTTTATGCATGCATTGTCCAAATTTCCTAATATACTGACAATAGATCACAAATTTCTCATTTCCGGTCATTCACACATGGAGTGTGACTCCGACCACTCTGTCATTGAAAGACTCAAGAAAAAGAGAGCCACTGCAATCCACCATCCACGTGACTGGTACCAGCTGGTAAGATTGGCAGGAAGAAGATTTCAGGTTCATGCAATGACTCAGGAGGACTTTTATGATTACGCACAGTTATTTAAAGGCCCTCTGGTAAAAAGATCAAAGAACAGCAATAATGACAAATTTAACTGGTCGCAGTGCAGTGGTTCAGGTATCAGCGCCCCATTGGAATTTTGTTGTATAAAGGATCTCTTTCAAACGAGGAGGCGTTTGAACAAGTAGATATGAAAAGAAGAGGACAGGATAATCCAAATTTGATAGATGTCAAAAAGGAATATCATTCATTACTGCCTATCAGTAAAGAAAAAAAGAAGGACTTGATTGATCTATTGCCTTTGGTTGATCCTATGTTTCACGATTTTTATAAGGCACTACCAGATATGAGTAATGTTCAGGATTGTGATCCTGACTCAGAGGAATTTGTTGAATAAAGCAATTTATAGCTTTTTACACCTATGCAATGCTAACTAAAGTTGTATTTCTTTAACTAGATGAATCTCTGAGGAAATAATTTTTTGACATTTCATTATGCCTAGATAAGTCTCTGGGAATTTTTGTTTCAACATTTTATTATACCTAGATAAGTCTCTGGGAATTTTTGTTTCAACATTTTATCATACCTAGGTAAGTCTCTGGGAATTTTTTTTTTTTTATGGAAACCTAATTTTCTTCAATGAATTGACTGTACTAAAACTGTATTTCTGTAACGGTTTATTATACCTAGATGAGTCTTTCAAAAATTGTAAAGTTTTATTTTTGAGAAAAATATTCCTTTTGTTTTGTATGATTATGCAATGCCAACTTAACTTGTCATTTAACCGTTTATTATAAATAAATAGGCCCTCTTGAGAAATGAAAATTATCATCAGCGGTATTTTCTTTACAAAATAAAGTTATAGTATCATAAAAATGCATTTAATTAGCCTAAAAAGAGCTATGTGACAAGTAGGTCAATGAGGTTAAAAAGGGATATGTATGATATGTAATGATAACAAAGTGGTTAAAAAGGGGCAAGTCTTGGTCAAAAAGTGATATGTACTGATAACAAAATGGTCAAAGAGAGGTAAGTCCTTAAAAGTATATAAGAACTTTGAATATATTAATGTCTTCATAGTGCATGAAAAATACCTCAAATCCTTTAAATTTAGTAAAGAGTTCATATCGCTATCTTCTATCAGTGATTTATTGAATGCATTTGAAAACTTTAAATGCAATTTTCTCAAAAGTTCCATTTTGGACTTACCCCCTTTTCGCCACCGCATGAGTGATATATATATACATATATATATACATTCTATATATAATATATATATATATATTAATATATATATATATTATAAGTATATAATTATATATATGTATACATATATATATATATATATATATCATATATATATATATATATATATATATATATATATATATATATAATATATATATATATATATATATATAAAACTTGACTTGAGTGTTTAAATCTCAAATAGTGTATGAATAAAGAACTGAAATTGATTAATATTCAATTGTATTGAAGATGGAACAATTTATTACATAACTGGGGTGAAAAATTAACATTATTTCGGAAACTAAAGGAATTAGCAATCTGATGTTAGCATTTTGCCCTTTTCCTTGCCATCTCTAATAGTTTTCTGTTGGCTAGAAGTCTTTTGTAAATGGCTGGACAGATACAAGTACACTGCGGCTCCATGCCTAGTGTTCCTAACTGTGCCAACAGCCACTATATAAAATTATTGGCCTCATGAAAAAAAATAAATGGTTCTTTTGCCCATCAGTTCTCACTGTTTTTGTATATGTATTTGTTTATATTTTTAGCATTAATATTTTTATTTAGACAAACCCAAAAAGCAGGAGAAATTAGCGTCCTTCTTAAGGTGAAGCAGGACAGAGGACAGAATGCTCAAAAACAGGACTGTCCTTCCTAAAGCAGGACGTCTGGCCACCCTACCTAGGATGTAAGAAGAGGAATCTAGTCTAGGAAGTAATTTATTTAACCCAAGGTATTGTTTTAGCTGGCATAGGCTAATAGTTTTATAAATATATTCCACATTAAGCTAGTCATAAAAGATCTTGTTAAGTTTTCTCTCAACTTATAACCCTCCTGCAAACTGGTTTTCTCTTTAAATAGCCAAGACTATTTTGCTTGATATTCAGCCACGCTTTTTTTAAGCTAATATCAGGATATTCCTTTGAAAAAGGGATTGCCACTCTACCTTGTTATTCTGCAACCTATGGTAGGTTAATACCACTCAAGGGTATAGGCTACATAAGACTGAACCAGAATATAGCCTTTACAAAGTCTAGAATACTATTTTTGCACTATGTCCTTTTTAAGTCTTTTCAAGTCTAATACATGGTATTACTTCATTATAAATAAAAGAACATATTATGATTAATTATTCACACCTAAATGTACAGCCTACCAGATCCCATTAGTTCACAAGTTACATAACACAATTACTTGCTATGTACCCATACATTTAGGCTAGTGACTCCCACAGAAGAAAGGCTGCTATTTTCACCCAGACTGGTTTAGCCTACGATAAACAACCGAGTGGACTAGCTGTGGCCACCTTAACCATCTTAGAACCACCTTCAGAAAAAGTACTTTAACATGTCCTGATACCAGAGATGGGCACCAGTCACGATCAACGGTCGTGAAGCAACACCTCGAGACATGAGACTCATGACTAGTACCCATCTTCTGTGTTAGGGCGTGTTAAAGTACTTTTCCTGAAGGTGGGTCCGAACACGGTCAAGGTGGCCGCAGCTAGTCCACTCGGTTGTTTACACTATAGGTATATGGTCTAGGTTAACAATCTATGCTAATGGGATGTTTATCAAAAGTTTACCACATAGCTTCAACAAACAATGTATGGTAATTGTACTTACTAGTCCTGGATTATTTATTGCCATCTAAATATAAGGGGGGAAATACTCGTCCCGCGAACCGTTGACGGAGGCAGGGTCTTCATACTAAAGTCCTAATCTAATCTTATTATAGGCCGCAACTACAATAAAGTTTTATCATATAAAATACAAAAGCATACACCTGGTCTTAAAACTCACCTGATGCTGTTCACAACTTCACTCTTCGTAACAGTAGAAGAAACCACAAGAAGACATCTCTGAGGGGATTTCCGTTGTTTTCAAGTGTTGTGTTTTGTTTCGGCGCCTCCGCCCGCCAGAAATGAAAACACACGCATTGCGAAATGCGTATCTGATCGGGATAATCGTAGTATATATGATGTTTTTGGTCCTTTGAATATACAGTGGAATTTTTATTTTTTGCCCGTTTCATAAAACGTAATGTTGGAAATGGTAAATGTACAAGTATATTATTATTATATTAATACACTAATAATTCTGTAGTTACGTGGGATGGTAGCGGATGGCAACTTCATATGGACAGATGCCAATGCGATAATAATAAAACTAATAACTTCTACAATATTGTATTTTTAATGATTTAGTAGAAAATTTTAAGCTTTTAATGTTTCATATAGGCTTAGTCTTAACATTTAACACAATTCTGTCAGAAAATATTTAAGTTATATGAACCATTATGATAAGGACTACACCTCAAATACGGGCCTGCGACCGTAATTTTGGGTAGGTCGTGTTATAGCAATGGTTTTACGGTAAATGACCGTAAAATATATTAACAATTTACGATAAAACGGATGGCCACCCGTTTTCTGAAATACGGCTGGAAACCGTATATTTTTACGGTAATTTTCTGATTAAAACTACGGGTTTTTTTAACAGTGTGAAAGGCTTACTTGGAACAGGGTAACGAGAACTTAATAGCGCCGTATTACTATTCAGCTATTCACCAAAACAGCAATCTGCTCGGCGTCGTTCAGTTGCTTTCGGCTTTATAACTTCATTTATATCCGTTTGTCCCCCGTCCTTCAAAGGGATATATTCGACCAAGTTGAATATAACCCCTTGAAGCTACTGGTTTATCATAATGACCACTTTTTTCTCTATCATTCAAAGTAATTATTTGATCGAAATGGTACTTTGACAGAGTGTACCAGACACCTCCAGCAGGTTTCTCTGAACACCCTGTTCGTATGTTTTTCGTTTATGGCCAACTTTTGATATTTATATTTATATGTTTTATTGGCTTGAGTACTCAAATTATCTCTCATAAACAATAAATCTTAAATGCACATTGTGTAATCTTTCCTATCCTGAAAATGAATGCTTAAATTTCACCGAAACGTTGGTGATAAAGATGTTTCTGATTTTGAAAAAAGCATCTAAGTAACCATCGGAATAATTTAGTCTTTCAAAGGAAAGATTATTGCTAAAGTTTTACGTTCTGATAAAACGCCTTTAGAAAGTTGAGAGAAAAACTTCCAGGAAACATATATTTAATTTTCTGTTAGCATTTTTAATAATTTAAGAGTAGGAAGCTGCTTTGTGTAATTTTCTTGTAATCAAAACCTTTGGGCAATGCCATGATGCTAACTCCCTTATACAACTGCGAAATTTGGCATGGAAAATCAGTTTATAGTAAACCTTAGTTAAACAATATTATCAATTCTTTCATATCAGGTGACCTTAAAAAAAACCACATCCATCGTAAATTTCTGAATAAAAAAATATTGATCTTCCATCATATGAATCTAACCTAAACAATTTCTACAACATATTGAATTGGAGATCTTATGATCTTTAGAAATAAAAGAACATTGAAATATAATTCAATTAACCTGGCACACACAGTGTACAGTCATTTTCAGCTTTCAATCACAGCACACACACACAAACACACAGAGTCACACTAGGAATATACTCAAAGTAGGGTATCATGACAGTAACGTAATCCTCTGTGAATACACTCAATGTAGACAAGAAAATGCACATCAACATAATGTGCTTGATATGTTATAAGTACAGTGCATTTCCAAAATATTTCTGTCGTTATTGATGGGACTCGTCGATCAGTTGATCCATAGACCAAATGACCTATTAAAACTACACCACGAGAATTGTGAAATGAACATACAATAATAAAGATTAACTATTTGATCCAAATTAAGATAGACAATTCAAACACGCTTATTACATCAAAGGTTAAAATCCATTACTGGACGTCCATATTGGCTAATTGGCTAGCTTATATATTTATATTTCACCGATGATTCAGACTGGAGCTGAAGGGCCTTCCGGAAGCTCATTATCTGGTGACTACAATAAGAGATCCTAAATTGGCTTTCCATTTCCCTGGCGGACAAAGGGATCGGTAATCCAGGTATTAGTAAGAGCATTCAGTCTGTGTTTACGTAGCAGAAACATCACAATGCGATGGCATGTGTTTCATGAATTGCAACTTGAGAAGAAAAAGTTGTCAGCAATTTTGAATGGTCTCGAACTTTATCAGGTATAATTATTCAACGTATTTTTTGTTGTTGCAGAAGGGTTACGTTACTGTCATGGTATTCTACTTGGAGTATATTCCCAGAGGATTACATTACTGTCATGGTACTCTACTTTGAGTATATTCCCAGAGGATTACAGAACTGTCATTGTACTCTAATTCAAGTATATTCCCAGAGGGTTACAGAACTGTCATGGTACTCTACTTTGAATAAATACCAGAGGGTTACATTACTGTCATGGTACCCTACTTTGAGTATATTCCCAGAGGATTACATTACTGTCATGGTACTCTACTTTGAGTATATTCCCAGAGGGTTACGTTAATGTCATGGTACCCTACTTTTAGTATATTCTCAGAGGGTTATGTTACAGTCATGGTAATCTCAGACCGTTCGGTAGTTTTACAAAAAATTCATTAATCTTAAAGGCCCTCCATAGACTCTCTGAAAAAGATGGTTACGCGTGTCGTTTTATGTCACAAGCTATTTGAAACTTGAAATCATAAAAACTTACTCCAAGTTATATTAGCTGTCTCTTCGTTTGGTTTTAGCGCACTGCTTCGTACAAATCACGATATGTTTAATGAAAGTAACGGAAGGAGACAATCTGTAATGAAATGGTAAACAAACGATGATATAGTTGACTACGGTAAACGTGTTTGTTCAAATGTTCGCCAACAATAAGATATACCGATAAGATTTCGATAATATATAAACATATTGTCTCTGTTTCCAAAGAGAGGATTCTAGTATCCTATGTCATGCATAACAAAGAAACAAGTAAATGACGTCCCCGGCGTGTCATTTTCCCATCTGTGTCGAAAAGGAAATAATCCCAAAGAGACGAATGACTTGATCACTTTCGTCTCGTAGTCTCTCCCGAACGTTCGGAGGCCTGTGTTTTATCGCCTCCATTCTTATAACTTATGACCTGTCACAGATTTATATGGAATGTCTGTGGCACCGTTTTCTATCTGGCGAGTTCCTATTTATCACATATTTCATAGATGGAGTGATTGGCGTTTCCTTGATACCAATAACATGAATATAAGTCTGAGATACTGCGTTGCTTTTTTTTTTAGTCTGTAAAGCATAAGGTAGTCACGGTAATGCCTTCTTAAGCTCACACGATCGCTTTAGTAATTGCAACATCTCGAGCAGGCGAGCAGTGAAGCTGTTGGTTTGTTTAATTTTAACCAACTCTCTCTCTCTCTCTCTCTCTCTCTCTACACACGGGGTAACATTAACATCGGGAATCACTTTCAAGTTTTTTTTTTTTTTCACTTAGGTGAAATGTCTTAGAAAGATGCAACCCTTCTGGTTCCAAGCAAGTCTCCTAGGATAAAGTTGCCAGCCCCCTACCCTCTTCCACCCACCGTGCCCACGGGGTACATATTCCACCGTGTAGATTGACGAAGCATTCCATTCCCGGTCTTCTCGCTTGAGGCGAGACTCATAACCACTAGATCACAAGGGCGCACATATATATATATATTATATATAGATATATATATATATATATATATATATATATATATATATATATATATGTGTGTGTGTGTGTGTGTGTGTGTGTGTGTGTGTGTGTGTGTATGTGTGTTGAAGACTATGAAGTTAATTTGTGTTAACCGACATGCATTATATCCTCAAAACTATAAATCCCACGTATCCTGTTCATCCAAATGTAGGCTACCTCAGCCTAAGGGGATAACTGAACCCAAATCCAGCCAGTAATTGATATTAATGTAACCCCCCTTTTTTCAATGAAAAGGGCCAATGGAATGGGCAACCCAATGCCTTTTTTTTTCTTTCTTTTTTGCCCAGACCCGAAGTCAACGAGAAAGGGCTAATGGAAGGATGCAACACACCTTCCTTTCACAGGATGGATTGTTAAAGGACTCTTATGAAAGACCAGCAGTAAGAAAATTCCAAAGAATGGACGTACGTGGAAAAAAAAGTAGTTGAGAACTAAGCAATGCGAGAATGACTTGATTCAATCTAAGCGTCCGTGACCATAGTTGCTGCAACGCCAGTTCGCAGAGGCCAATTATTGAATTGACCTGAAAATACAACCTTTTATTTTACTTAACGAATATTCATACATTATTCATGTATTTATTATTTAACTTGTTTGCAATTCAAAATGAAGACAAGATCTCGCATATCAGTGTAAACAACATGAAATAGATTAAATTACTGTGAAGTTATTATTTAACTTTTTTGCAATTCAAAACGAAGAGAAGATCTCGCACATCAGTGTAAACAAAACGAAATATATTGAACTACTGTGAAGTAATTATTTAAATTGTTTGCAATTCAAAATGAAGACGGCACCTCGCACATCAGTGTAAACAAAATGCAATAGATTGAATTACTGTGAAGCTAATGATATCCCAAAATCCATTTAGGTGTAACCTAACGCCCACAGTCTTAATGAGAAAATGAATTATATCTTCAGAAAAATTGAAGCACTTACGTACTTTGGTATTAACTGCAGAACAACAACACAACATTCTATTTCAGTAGTGACTTATTTTAAATGGCGAATTCATTAGATGTCTAAATTGCACTAATGATATTCCAATTAGTTTCGTAAACGAGATTCAGACCAACATTAATCCGAGATTATATTCATGCGGCCAGAACTAAATAATCTCTTCTATGAAAACATTTTGTTCGCGTCCATTTAAGTCGCTCCAACTAATCTTTCCAGCGAATGTTTTCCTAAGGCATAAATATCAACCTGTTGATTAAATCCTTTTGGTAAAAGGGTCCATTGCCCGAGTAGCAAATCTCTGAAAAACAAAAATACGATTTGAAATTTGTATTTACAATTACGAAGAGAAGCGTAGTTTTCCTTTTTATTATTTTTGTCATTTCATGTAGTTAGTCACTATGCGGGAACGAATGAATGCATATTTCAAATACGAATATTTACAATTCTAGTATTTGGATCTATTTGTGATAAGCGAGTTATAGCACCAATGTGAGTTGGGAGTTCGGATATTTCAGACAAATAATTAATCGGTCCTTATTTTGATAAAGAAATGTTTGTTTGTTTTTGTTTGTATTGTGTGTTTACGTTGCATGGAACCAGTGGTTATTCAGCAATAGGACCAACGGGTTTAAGTGACTTCCGAACCACGTCTAGAGTGAACTTCTATCACCAGAAATACACATCTCTCACCCCTCAGTGGATTGCCCGAGTATCAAACTCGCGGCCAACGAGGTGGCACGCCAACACCATACCGAACGCCACTGAGGCGCTCTTCGTTTTGATATCAACACATGGTGATCAAGAACTAAACTTCTATCTTTAAGATGTGTCTTCAGAGTATTGCTGATTGTATTATTCAATTCTTATTCCAGCTATTAGCCGATGTGTTTACAAAGCTTACCCTAAAACGTTGGGTTTCAATTGATTTAACAAAAGCTGTTAGGTATATCTTAGTTTAACCAGACCACTGAGCTGATTATAAGCTCTCCTAGGGTTGGCCCGAAGGATTAGAATTTTTGTACATGGCTAGAGACCAACTGGTTACGTACCGACGGGACCTACTGCTTATTGTGGGATCCTAACCACATTTTGTCGAGAAATGAATTTCTAACCACCAGAAATAAATTCCTCTGGTTCCTCAATGGCAGCAGCAGGGAGCAAACACGGGCTACTAGACTGATAGGCGAGCACACAACCCACTTGTCCACTGAGGAACTAGTGTAAATACAAATGTTGGTAACCTCTGTTATCAATACAAGCACTATTGGTTTCTCGCACCTGATTGTAAAGTGTCTGCAGATTCGTATGTTGATCATCCACCCTCCAATCATCAAGCACACCAAATTGCAGCCCTCTAGCCTCAGTAGTTTTTATTTTGTTTGAGGTTAAGGCTAGCCATGGATCATGCACATCTTAACTTGACCGCATCTGGGGAGCAACTGAGTACTGCCCCATCAGCTCACTCGACTGAGTTTCATTCTACAGCACATCGAGTTTCATACAGTAATATACGCTGTACATAAAACTCGATTGCGCCGAAGAAACTTCGACGTATTATATACTTGTTCTTATTGTTATTATGAATATGGCCCAAACACCATAACTTTACTTTTGACAGATTAATATTCAGTATCCAGATTTTCAATCTAATCCACATTTTGCCAATACAATTTACTGAATTATGGAGCCTTTCATCGTGTGTTACTTATGCTTAGATAAAATACGTTGCATTAGTGTAAAGGGACATTTTAATAAGATTTGATGTATTATGATAAACAGGTGTATGATATTATTTTCAACAAGTAATTCTTTTTGACACACAATAGTGTTTATGGAACCAGATTAAGACGTCGTCATTCATTTTCTCTCCCCAAAATTCTCCTCTTTGTGAGATCTTACAATCTTTCTTTTTGTCTGACACCCCGTATTCATAATCCTGTCATGATTCAATTCGCTACGTAATCTCTCCATAATTCATCTTGCTATATCTACACGCGGTTCCTGTTATGAGCGTCAGCAGAATTAAGCACCGAAATTAATCCACGACTGCGATTTACCGCTTTCATACCACACATTGCTGAGGGATTAGATCTTAATCCCTTGACCGAACATCGATCGATGCGCTGAGGGTTTTCGGAGGATTTAAGAGCGTTACTGAAAAAAAAAAAAAAAGTCCATATCACACGAAATGTTAAGTAAAAACCGAGATTACAAAAATAGAGATATTGTGCGTGTTTGTCTTAAACATCAGACAGACATCGCGTGTGTGTGTGTGTGTGTGTGTGTGTGTAGGTTTTAAGAAAATCCCCAATACAGTTATTTTCATTCATGTTTCCATCTAAGAATCTTGCATGATAGAATGAATAAAAAAATCTATTGAAGAGGTATTTTAGAACAGATTGCATTTTCCGCAATCTCAGCACTACACCCTGAATGTGCATACTCATACACAAATACACCAGAATACACCAGAAACGTCGAGTAACTCGGAGGCATTCGAGCAGAGGGAAGTGGAATCCTTCGAAAACCCTCAGCGCATCGATCGATGTTCGGTCAATGGATTAAGATCTAATCCCTCAGCAATGTGTGGTATGAAAGCAGTAAATCGCAGTAGTGGATTAATATTGGTGCTTAATTCTGCTGACGCTCGTAACAGGAGCCACTTGTAGATATAGCGAGATGAATAATGGAGAGATTACGTAGCGAATTGAATCATAACAGGATTATGAATACGGGGTGTCAGACAAAAAGAAAGATTGAAAGATCTCACAAAAGGAGAATTTTGGGGAGAGAAAGTGAATGACGACGTCTTAATCTGGTTCCATAAACACTATTGTGTGTCAAAAAGAATTACTTGCTGAAAATAATATCATACACTTGTTTATCATAATACATCAAATCTTATTAAAATGTTCCTTAACATTAATGCAACGTATTTTATCTGAAGCCAAATCGAGTCATTATAGCAGACTTGTCGTAGGAAAATATCTAAAAATAAACAGGGTCAGCGTGACATGGAATCTTAATCGGGGTCAAAGATGTTACATGTTTATTTAATGAATGATCGATCCATTTGTCATGTGCCATATCAATATTCACATGCATTCATGTCTCATGAACACGACGCAATGCGTGTCATTTATAATGTCGTGTTTAAATTTGTTAATTTGATCAATTTAGGCCCATTAAAAGGTGAATGGAATTGGCTGGGATATGATTTATTGGAGCTATACGTCATAAATTAAAGGGTATATCTGGTTGGCCTATCACTGTAACAGAGAGAGAGAGAGAGACGAGAGAAGAGATGGAGATGAGAGAACGAAAGGAGACGAGAGAGAGAGAGAGAGAGAGAGAGAGATTAAATCAGTTCAAAGCACGAGATAAAATAAATTAATTTTTGGTGGGTTCGTCGTTGGGATTTTGTTTAAGTATAACAAGTTTGATGTTTTCTCTGAGAAAATCTATTAAAAAAGATATTGAGCCAAACTCAAATATGCAATTTTTTTTAAACAGAATAAGTAACGCAAGTATATAATGTGTTTATAACATTAATGAATGCTGCTGATGCTCTGTAGCTGGCAAGGGAATCTTTAAAGATACGCTAATTTTTATTTTTCTGTAAAAAAAAACTGCTGTGTCGGCTTTGTCAATCCGTCAGTCCGCCCTCAGATCTATCTATCTATCTATATATATATATATATATATATATATATATATATATATATATATATATATATATATATATATATATATATCTATCTATAAACTACCGAGGCTAGAGGGCTGCAAATTGGTATTTTGATCATCCACCCTCCAATCATCAAACATACCAAAATGCAACCCTCTAGCCTACTTAGTCTATATTTTATCTAAGGTGCATCAGGCAGCGCTTTACGGAGCCATGGGATTCACCCTCACTCTAACGCATTTAGTGAGCAACAGGAGAGTTGCCGCTCATAGTTGATGGTTTTATACAGAAAACTCTATTGCGCCGAAGAAGCATCCTTATAAATACAGAGATTTATGACAAATGTCCTCTCACGTTTACCGAAACAATTAAATTATTTTAAGCTCAAACGGTCATCTGGTTTGTTATTTTTACTCCTATCGCCGGTATGAATGAAATTCTCTTTAAACTTTCAAATGAAGATTTTAATTAATTTCATCGCTGAATGTAAAGATATTTTTCCTGCACAGGGTTGATATTTATGCTTTTAAAATAACGACTGAATATGTGTGTGTATGTATTTATATATACGTAGAATATATATATATATAATATATATATATATATATATATATATATATATATATATATATATATGTATATTATATATAACATACATACATACATATATACATGTATGTACATACGTGTGTTGTCTCACAATGACTCCCCAAGGTCACCGTTTCCCCGCAATTTCTGGATAGGCGTACCACTACAAGCCTTAAATCCAAAATGAAGAAGCAAATGCCGAAACCATGGCCCCCCGTGACAGAATTCGAACCCACACTCAGATTTGTTCGAGTGAGCTTTCCCTCATCCACGAAGCAGAATAAAAGCTTTCTCCCTCTCTTACGCTCATATAGCTACCCATAAAAGTAATTTTGCGATTACATCTCTTTTATAATATATCATATCCATTCACTTCCTCCGAATTTCCTGTTTGAAGATCCTGTTATAGTTAAACGCCTTTACAAATCAGATAAGCGCGAGAGAGCGCTCTCTGTCCGTGCTTCTCATAACGTACATAATTAAATTGTCTCTCTTCAGAGTTAATCGCTAAATTCAGCAGGGTTTCCCTTTGGCAGTGTATATATTCATATTAAAGTTGACGGTGCTATGTTGCTTTCATAATTCACTTGTTTGTAACACTACTTGACGTAATTTCTGGCACGTAGCAAGCGACCAATTGTTCATTTTCTTAATTGTGGTGGAAGGGCCTGATTTAAGTATTCATCCAATGCACGTAGACCCAAATATATTTGTGTGTGTTTGTAATATTGTCAAAACCCAGTCCGAATCCACCTACGGCAATCAGTCTTGATTTGCTTAAGAGTCTGAAACTTTTACCCTCTGAATTCAGCATATTGTCGATTTCTACCACAGTCAGTCAGTCAACATGATATTAATGTGCAGAAGTTTAACCAAATCATGATACGGATCTATGTAAATGGGAAACTGAAATCATTTTTTTAAGCGTTTAAAAAACACAAGAAACAAAACGTCACCCGTAATATCATGGAGTATGAATTGATACAGTATGAAAATACTTGACCCGATACCCTGAGTAGGTGTGACGTTATTTTGACGTGCATGACTGTTCGATATCCACTGTTAAGTTTTTGTAACTTTTAAAAAATTCATCAGGTAAAAAAATTTCAAAGACCGGCCGTGCATGGAAGAAATAGGCTACGAACTAAACGAGGAACACACGAGTATGCGCAATTCTGTCATGACTTATACCTTTGAATTCGCTTCGCAATCTGTCCATAATTCATATTGCTATATATCTGCAAGTGGTTCCTGTTACGAGCGTAAGCAGAATTAAGCACCGAGATTAATCCACTACTGCGATTTACTGCTTTCATATCACACACTGCTGAGGGATTAGATCCTAATCCCTTAACGAAACTTCGATCGATGTGCTTAGCGTTTCCGGGGGATTTCGCTTCCTTCTGCTCGAATGACTCCGAGTTACCTCAAATTTCATGTATTCTGGAGCATATGTGTGTGTGTGTATGCACACACACGCATAGAAACAATGCTGGGAATGGTGAAAATACAATTTATTCTAAAGTATCTCAATAAATATTTTTTTATACTTTTACCAGGAAAGATTTTTTCCATGGAAACATAAATGAAAATAACTGTATTGGGGATTTTCTTGATTAATTGATTGATTGTGTATTATATCTGGCGTCACAACATCTGCGTAATTGACACCGAAATAAATTAAATAGAAATTTTTTCTTATTAAATTTCATATAAAAATATCAATAAATATATTATAAAAATTTTCTTCATATATATAAGTTCTTACATAGACATTCTATGTATATTTAAATTTGGTTGAGGAGGCCCGCCTCCCTCATATACACATATAACTGTTCTATATTACAATCCTTTCCAAGAATTGTAGCTAGGATAAAATTACCTACTCTGTCACGACCCCAAGACAGGAACCTATGTCTCAAATTCAAGAATCTGGGACATTCAATCAACAAATGTTTCACAGTCAAGGGCACAGTACAGTTCTCGCAAAACAGAAGATTTTCACGAGACATCAAGAACCCATGAGTGAGTCCTGTATGTCCAATCCTCAATCTACACAACATCGTTTCCTGTCTTCTTGGCATATTCGGATATGACCAAGGAGACACTGATGACGTGATACTACGCATTTTTTGATTAGTTAAAATATCCTCCCACTGGGACTGCCAACATTTTTTAACTCTCTGACCTACTAGAGGATACAAATCACGATATGGTAGTAGGCATCTTGTGGGTTCTGGGGAGCTGACCACAGACTTTGCAAGTTGGTCAGCTTTCTCATTCCCAGCCACCCCAACATGGGAAGGAACCCAACAGAACTTTATTTCTTTCCCTCTTCTTTTTAGTAAAAGCAACCATTCCAATATATCTAAAATCAGAGGGTTTAAAGGGTTAAAAGATTCCAGCGACTGAAGAACACTTCTTGAGTCACAATATATAATAAAATTACTTTCATTCCGAATTAAAACTTCCTTTAAAGCCTTTAAAGGAAGTTTCTCTCTACATCAGGGAAGGCTACACCGAAGCCAATGCCAGCATCTGACTTTGAGCCATCCGTTAAAACTGCAGTGGAGTCATCATGTTGTACGGAATGTTCTAAAAATATTGACCGCATGGCCTCACTGGACAATTCTGTCTTGGTAAAATTAAAATATCTACAAAATTTTACCTCTGGAAAATTCCAGGGGGGACTAACTGAATATTTTGCTGGTAAAATCTCGATTCTTGGCATATTTAATTCACGGACAATAAAATTTACTCTAAAGGCAAATGGATGAGGTTGCTTAAGGTGATTTTCATAAAACTGCCAATGCCTTTCATTTCTCATACAAATGCTGGTTAAAGACTTAGGTAGCCTCTGGAATCTATACCAGCTCCGAACCAGCAGACGCTAGTAATGAAGATCCAGTGGCACCTCATCAGCATCTACAAGCATGCTCTCGGTGGGAGATGATTTAAATGCTCCTATACATAATCGTATTCCTCCATGATGAATTGAGTTGAGCATTTTAAGGCTATTTGGCTTCGCAGAAGTGTACACCTCACACCCATAACTTAATTTTGAAAAGACCAAGGCTTTATATAATATCAACATCTGAGTTCGGTCTGCACCTCACGAAGTGTGAGACACGACTTTCAGCAAACTCATTGCTTTCAAGCATTTTGCCATAATATATTTCAGATGTGGAATCCAAGTCAGCTTGCTATCAAAAATCAAACCAAGAAACCTTGTGTCACCAACACATGGAATTCTCTGCCTATGAATGAATAGATCTGGATCAGGGTGGATTCCCCTTATACGACAAAAGTGCATAGTTATCGTTTTACTGGCAGAAAATCGAAAACCATTAACCTCAGCCCATTTTACTATATTATCAATGCAGAGCTGAAGGCGGCGTTCAGCCACTGCCATCCTTGATGCTGCAAAGGAAATTGACAGGTTATCAACAAATAGGGTATATGTTATATCTGGGGGAATTATTTTAGAAACCATAATGATTAGCAAGGCGAACAAGGTTACACTTAAAACACATCCTTGTGGTACTCCTTCTTCTTGATTGAACACATCTGACAATGTTGCTTCAACCTGAACCTGAAATATCCTATTTTTAAAAAAAGCCTTAATAAAGAGGGGCAAATTGCCTCTTAGGTTACATTCATAAAGGACCCTCAAAATGCCATATCTCCATGTTATATCATAAGCCTTCTCTAGATCAAAGAAAACGGTGATGTGATGCTGTTTGTTGGCAAAAGCTTCACATATTGAAGATTCCATTCGTACCAATACATCAGTTGTGGAGTGCATACTCCGAAAACCACACTGAGCAGGCGCAAGGTATTTACCTCTCTCCAAGTACCACATCAATCGTGTGTTCACCATTTTTTCCATGTTCTTACACAAACAAGATGTCAATGCAACAGGACGATAATTTTCTGTCTTGAACGGATCTTTTCCAGATTTCACAAATAGCAGTAATTTTCACTTCTCCCAAAGCTTGGGGAAGATATGTTCTCGGTAAATTCTGTTAATTAGGCTTAATATGAAAAGTCTGGTATTTTCAATATGCTTAATCATTGAATATGATTAAGCTGATTCATTACATTTATTCAAGGCCGATTCAAATTCTCTAATAGTAAAAGGAGCATTGTACTGCTCATGTCTTGAGGTATTAAAATCAATTTCGACCTGTTCCATTATCTGTCTTTGAGCTGAATAGGGTCTATCATAATTTTTCTTCGCAACATTAGCAAAATGATTAGCAAACTCATTTGCCACTAACTGGGGGTTTGCTACCTCGCAACCATTGACCTTGATAATTGGAGGTTGACAAGGAGTGAACTTGCCTGCTATTTTTCTAACTCTCTTCCAAACTCGAGTCAGAGGAGTTTTTGAATTTAGTGAAGATATGAATATTGTCCAAGATTCTTTTCGTGCTTTTTTGATTTCCATGAAATGAGCTCTCGCTTTTCGAAATTCTACACGATAATACTCACATTTTTGTCTGCGGTATCTGGTGAAGGCAGATCTCATAGTTCCATGAGTTTCCTGGCATTTACGAGTCCACCAGGGAACTGGTCGGCGGACAAATTTGCCCGAAGTCCTAGGTATAGATTAAAGACCAGCTGAGAACATTATTATATTCAAAAAGTCAAGAGCGTCATCTACGCAGGGAAAGTCATCAGCAGAGTCATCTATTGAGCTGTGCTCCTGGAATGTTGACCAATCAGCTTTACCAATGTTCCATTTTAGTAGCCTTGAAGATGGAGGACTTGATGCTACACTCACCACTATTGGAAAATGGTCACTGGTAAATCTATCATTTATAGCTTTCCAAGTAAAGTCAATAAGACAGTCATCACTACATATAGATAAATCAATTGCTGATAACGTGCCTGTTTGAACATGAAAATGCGTAGACCTCCCCAGAGTTGAGGATCCCCACATTTTCATCTTCTATGATGGAACCTAAGCACCTTCCTCTTTGATTGGTGATGATGTCACCCCAAAGAGGGTTTCTGCCATTCATATCTCCCAAAATAACAAAAGGACGTGGTAACTGTTGAATAAGAGATTTGAATTCATTGATGGGAAAGGCTTCGTTAGGTGGTAGATAGAGAGAGCATACTGTATATTTTCTTTGCAAATGGATCCGCACACCAATCACTTGCAATGCTGATTGAATAATAATAGGGTTTTGTGGGGTGTCATTTCGAACATACACAACAACACCACCATGGCTTCCAATATTTAAATTATAGGTGGAGTGATAGGATGTATACTCTCGTGGGCTGGGGCACATATTATTACCAATCATGGTCTCCTGCAGAGCTATACAAACAGGAGACACTTCTGATATGAGCAGCCTTAACTCTTCCCATTTAGCTCTTAATCCCTGACAGTTCCACTGGAGAAAATTAATGAATTTTACTTTCCTTTAGAGGCTGTTACATTAGAGCCTCTTTTAAGAGCTTTCAGCTTACAACCTTGCTCTTTTTTCTGGAAGGAGACCGATTGTTTAGGGCTGCCTTCCTTTTTAGAGGGTTATCAGTCTCAGGAACAGCAGACAAAGCTGGTGTCGCCTGAGGAGTGGTGTGAGGATTGGACATTGGTGCATCCTCCAAAGCATTTATAGCTAGTACAGCCTCCAGAGAGGTGGGAGTGCCAGGTATACCCGACACACCCTCCACAGAGGAAGATGTACCAGAAATCACTGGTTCTGCTTCCATAGAAGCAATGGTGCCAGAAACCACTGGCACTGCCTCTAAAGAGGTGGGAGTGCCAGAATCAAGTGGCACCACCTCCGAAGAGGCAGGAGTACCAGAAATCACTGGCAAGGCCTCCGAGGAGGCAGGAGCACCAGATATCACTGGCGCAGCCTCCGAAGAGGCAGGAGCACCAGAAATCACTGGTGCAGCCTCCGGAGAGGCAAGAGCACCAGAAATCACTGGCGCAGCCTCCGAAGAGGAAGGAGCACCAGCAACAATTGGCGCCAGCTCCAAAGAGGCACGAGTAAGGGTCGTTACCGGTTTCTTTTTTAAATTATCCTTATTAACATTTATATTTCTCTTTCGGTTGGCAGCGACACTGGAAAAGGATATTCCTGGTTTAACATATTGATTCAATACTCTCTCTTTTGCCTCCCTAAATGTGATACGTTCTGTTACCCTTAAAGTTTGAATCTCTTTTTCCATGATGTATACATCACAATTGAGTGAAGATGATGTATGATTTTCTCCACAATGTATACATCTGGCCTCCTTATTACATATGCCATGCTCTGGTTCACTGCATTTGACACAAGTGGCTGGCTTGCCTTGCAGTTTCTGTCTACAGGACCCTAACATATGTCCGAATTCTTGACAATGGAAACATCTCCTCGGTCTTGGGATATACTGTTTAATCTTGGAACGTAGCCAAGCTGCTTTTACTACAGTAGGTAATCGAGTAGAATTAAATGTAATAATTAAATTTGGAAGTGGTACAAAGACTCCATTTACCTTCTTCTTCATTCGCTCAACTCTTATTACACCTTGATCTTTTAGTTCCTCTACAAGTTTTTCTTCGGCGTATGTCATCAGTTGGGGAGCATATATCATTCCCTTGGAGTGATTCCAAAAAGCATGTGCTGCACATTGTACTTTGACTCCTCCAAGGTGTGATAATATTTTCAGTTTTTCAGTCTCTTTGGCTGAGGTAGATTCCACCGTCAGCTTTCCTCTACCTTCATGAGAAATCTTAGGCTCTCGGCCACAACACTTCACAATGTCTCGATATACAGCAAAAATATCATAACCATCTTCTTCCAAATTTAAAGTTAAATACTTTTCATATGACTTTTCAAATATTCCAGGTCCAATTTCAAACATATCTCTGCTTAATTTCCCTTTACTCTGTATAGGAGCATAGGGTTTCAGTGTAATTACACTGGAAGAATTTTTTTTTTTTTTTCCAGAGGAAGGTTGTCAGGGGAGGTTCCAGTAGTCGTTACCTGTGCCGATTTACCGCCATCAAAGGGTCCAGGGGTTCTTGTATCTTTATTTTCTGATTTCATAAAGATCTAAGTAAAAAAAAAATATATATATATATATATATATATATATATATATATATATATATATATATATATATATATATAATATAAATAAACCTGAAAACCTTAAAAAGACATCATCAGTCTTTCATGGATTTTATTCCTCCACTAATGTCACAAGTGAGAACCGACTCCCAAATGTCCGCATCCCTACCCTACCCCACAGGGGATTGCACAACATGATTAGAGTGGCCCAAGTGTAAGCCAAACCCGCTTGATGGGACTGAGAGTATTACCAGAATACAATCATCCCCACTCTAATCACATTATGGGCAAACCGGACAGAATGCAGAGAGTCCTATCCGCAAAACTAGACCCCCCTGGAATCTGTGGTCCAGCCCTGCAAAATAGTTCCATCTGATATCACTCAGGTATGAACATTATCGGGCAGTTGATGGTCCTGCCACGGTTCCCACTATTTAGCTTCAGATATAAAACCCAGTCCCAGCTATGATATCTTTTGTGTTTACCAGGTCCAGTAAATTTGAGCAAAGGTGGAAAATTCCACATAATTAATTCAAAATGCTAGTAAAAAAAAAAATTACATGAAAGAGAAGGATGTAGTAAGAATGAAAAAATTTCAGAAAGAAGAAAAAGTTCTGACTAATTTAGTTGGATCAGCAGCTGGGCCCCAAGGACCAGTGAGAAAGCAACCCCCACCAGGTATCACGCCCCAGCTGCTGGTCCCTAAGCCCCCTACCCACGTCAAGGGATCAGCATCTAGGGTGGGGGGGGGGGGGGGGATTTTCTTAAAACTTACAAACATACAAAGGCACAAGAGAAGTCTTGGTCTCCTGTTTACACACACACATATATATACACACACACACACACAGACAATATCTCAATTCTCGTAATTTTGATTTTCACTGCATAATTTGAGTTCTATGGAACGTCCTTTTGCTTGGGAACACTTTAAGTGGTCGAGGTTAGAGGGAGACCAGGAGCTTTATTGTGCATTTATAGACCTAGAGAAAGCATACAATAGAATCGCAAGAGAAGTGATTTTCGGTGTTTATGGAAAAGGTAAGTCCCAGAGAAGTTGGTTGGTCTGGTCGAGATTATATATAAAAGAACGAGCACAAAAGTGATAACAGCAGTTGAGGAAACAGAAAACTTTGAAGTTAGTGTTAGATTACATCAAGGGTCAGCATTAAGCCCAATTTTGTTTGTGCTGATCATGGGTGTGAGTGAAGAGATCAAGAATGGAGCGGTGGGAGTTGTTTAGAGAGGAGTGGCTTAAAGGTGAATGTGAATAAAACAGAAGTTTGCTGAGCAGTAGGGTAGATAGAGATAGAATTTTAATAAAAGAAAGAAGAGGCTCGATTATAAAACAGGCAGAAAGTGTAAATACTTAGGATCGACTTTAAACCACGAAGGAGGATGTGTGGCTGAAGTCGACATTAGGATACAAGCTGCATACAGGAAGTGGAGGAGGTAGCTGGAGTAGTATGTGATAAGAAAATGCCAATCAAGCTAAGAGTTAGGAAATATTACTCACTGGTAAGACCAGTGTTAACATATGGAGCAGAAACATTGGCTCTAAGAAGAAAAGAGGAAGTAAAGCTTGAGAGAACAGAGATGAGAATGCTGAGGTCGATTATGGGAATATCGCTGCTTGAGAGATTGGAAAATGATGAAATAAGAAGAATGGCAGCCTTAGTAAAGATTACAGAGGTGATAAGAGAGTCACGATTGAGATGGTATGGGCATGTGTTGAGGATGTTAGACGAGGAGAGAGTGAAGAGGACTTGGGAGGAACCTGTTAGAGGGAGAAGATCGAGAGGGAGACAGAGAATTAGATAGCGAGATAAAGTGAAGGAAGATATGGAGAGAAGAGGTTTGGTGGAGGGTGATGCCTTTGATAGAAGGCAGTGGAGGAGAAGGCGCATCAGGCAACCGACCCCTTAATGTGGGAGAGAGGCTATATATACATATATATATATATATAAAATATATATTTTATATATGTATGTATATATAAAGCCAAATACATGATTAATTTAATAACATACCTAGAAAAATTCAGAATAGTTTACATACACACACATACACACACACATATATATTATATATATATATATATATATATATATATATATATATATATATATATATAGTATATATATATATATATATATATATATATATATATATATATATATATATATATATATATATATATATATATATACATACACACGTCTATATGTATATTTCTACGTGTGTATATATATATATATATATATATATATATATATATATATATATATATATATATATATATATATATATATATTCCTTCACCGCCGAAAGGGTACATTTTTCCTTACAATATTTATGCAATATTCTCAGTTGTCGGAACCATTCAATATGTTTTGACGAGATTACACGAAAACTGTGGCTACTGATCGGATCAATTCTGAGTAGTTTATGTATTTATCTTGTTACGAATAACAGAAACTCTCCGAAATCTTGTTATCACAGAGAGAGAGAGATTAATCTTTATAAGCCCCACAATCTGAAATTTATAACACGGTATGGAAACCATAACTAATTTCATCGTCCAAACTAATACGCATACTTGAATCCGTTGGGTTTAAATGTATATCACAAACAGTGGACAGTAACCTATGAAAGGCAGTTTTCTTCGTAAAAAAAAAAAAAAAAAAAAAATAATAATAATAATAATAATAATAATAATAATAATAATAATAATAATAATAATAAAAACTTAAGTAAAGGATAAATATCATGTCTGAGAAAAGAGGAAGGTCATACATTTGGAACGCAGTAAAACGTCACTGCAGACTTGTCATTGCGGGTACATTTTCAACACTCCTGACGAAGCCAACTGCTGAATCAAAATTCCGTGATAATATTGAACCAATATCAAAATAAAGATAAATTTATGAAAAAGTTTTGAAAGACGTCTATCAGTAAATTAGTGAAATATACAAACTAAAGATTAATATCTCATATTACATAAACATACATTTTCACATGGAGTTTATTGTAGTTTACTATACTTGACTGCAAATAATTAATATCTTTCAGTAATAACTAAATCCTTACATTACGTGGATATTTAAAGAGCTTTCTGTATGTTACGAAGAATCGCATTTATGATTTACGTCATACCCAGTCGTCATACAAGCAAATAAAATGTCTTCTTGAATTCTGGTTAGAATCGCTATTAACAAGTGGCTTATTGTTGTTTGTTTAAATATGAACAAATATAAATTAGAAGGTAAATTTTTGTGAGCTCAGTCGGTCATTTGCATTCATGGGCCAAATTCACGGTTCCCCTAAGTTAGAGACGTGTTTACATTTGCACGAAATTCTTATGCTAGTCCACGGCTCTCCATCACGCAGGTTGAGGTCGTATGTTCATGTCTGGTGTGAGAGTTGTATATAAAGTGTAATATGTAGACACTGGGTGGGTAGATAAAAAGTCGAGTCTGTACGTTGGCTGAAGCGCTTGCAGGCAGCAGCTACATTTCAGAGTCGAAGGCCCTTTTTGGAAGCTCTTCCATATATACATCTCCGATGGCATATTTTCCCTTTGAATTTCAGTTTCCTTTTTACCCAATAACAGTTTTCTCTCTGTCTCTATCAACAGACATGCGAGTATTTCCAAGAGTCGCAGTGTCTTTCTTGTATTTTTTCTGATAAATCTTATTTTGCGAAAAATTATTTGAGATTGATAGACACACTGTTAAAAAATATGTTTGAATACAAAGTGCCTATGTTCGTACCTAATCTGTGCGCCTTTGCAGTTTGAGACCGAAAAATTATTTTTATTCGGCACTTGAATTTAAACATTTTTAATTTTCAACTGACGTGGATCTCAGAAGTGGTATATAGCATATGCATATATATATATATATATATATATATATATATATATATATATATATTATATATATATATACATATATATATATATATATATATATATATATATATATATATATATATATATATTGTAACCACAATGAAAAAGACAATTCGTTATTTTTTCCAACAAAAGCCTCACAGCAACAGGAAAAAATGCCGCCTTTTAGACCATTGCAATAGAACAGAAAAACGAAAAAACTTTCGAATCCTTTTTGTTACAGCTCTCCAAGTCAAAGAAACCGAACCATTCTCAGTAGCACGTAAATGTTTTTACCAAAACTGTTGGGAACTCACTACGTGAAATGACTCCATGTGGCGTTAACTTAGAAGTAAGAATGAGCCGTTTTACTGAACTTCCAGAGGTAACTGGAAAATAAATCAGTTTTCATTTATATGCCTTCATTTCGCGTTCTTGTTTGTTCTTTTTCTCCTGGATAGTCTGGAAGTGTTAGTTTGAAATTGAAGACGCATTCCGAGTTTCCCGAAAATTTTTTATTGTCCTCAAAAGATCGAAATCATTACTATAATCATTATAGTTGTACCAGTTTTTTTTATCGCACTTCATATAACAGATTTGAAGGTAAGGTGTGGAAATATTTATAGGAATGGACTCTATCAATTCCTCGTGATTTCATACACCCAGTTATTTTTCAGATTGTTTGTTTGTTTATATGGCGTTTTTACGTTGCATGGAACCAGGGGTTATGCAGCAACGGGACCAACGGCTTTACGTGACTTCCGAACCACGTCGAGAGTGAACTTCCATCACCAGAAATACACATCTCTAACACCTCAGTGGAATGCCCGAGAATCGAACTCGCGGCCACCGAGAGAGAGAGAGAGAGAGAGAGAGAGAGAGAGAGAGGCTGGGGAGTTGTTGTGGTTGAATTCAGGCTGAAGAACTGACATAGTTTGTATCAGTCGAGTGTTTTTTAACAATAGATATCCCTGCTAACCCAACTAAATTAGTTTGCTTACAGAATAAAAAAAAATTTACATAAATGAATAAAAGATACAATTTTTCCAATTTTTCCCGTTTTCCTTTAGTAATGTAACTTAGCTCAAAATCACTAATGCACTCCCCAATACATGTTAGGAGTGACCTTGTCATTCCTGTATTATTTAGCCTCTAGATAAGCAAAATAATAATAATAATAATAATAATAATAATCTGTTCTCCAAACAACGGCTGTATAACCGTTCCTTTCCTTCCCGTTTTGAGCGAGAGTCCGTCTGCTCCCAAACTAACATAGTCGCTGGGGTCCTTAAAAGCCCTTAAGAGACGTCCTGACAATTTAGGCGTCACCAGCGTCTTATAGGATATGCGCGCCCTGTTAATTATATTTGAGATTACCTGGCACTCTATTTGTGTTCCCTTAATTTAGTTTAGCTGCTCGTCATCAGTGAATACCTGGTTGGTTACGAAGGACAATTGGATTAAGGAGCGCCACCTATGATTTCTCTCTCCCGACCTCGTTTCTTAGCAACCCACCCCCCCTCTTCCCCCGTCTTCCCTTCTCCATCTACTCCCTACCCCCTCCCTCAACCTCCTCTTCCGGATTCACAACTAGACTCATCCCTTCGCCGACCGCGATCTCGAGTTAGTGTCTAGTTCCGCGAAGTCGGGTACTGTTTTGTTTGCTGTCTGCAGACTGGGTCTCTTCAGGCGTCTTGTTCTACGCTGGTTCTTGGGGCTTAAGCTTCGGTTTGTTTTAGGGAGGGATAGGGATGTTTAGTCTTTCATTAGTCACTTACATAGCTCCTTCCTTATTGTCGGAGCTGGTGGATATTAACACCCGTTCTCTCTAATACCGCGCTCATTATTCCACACAGCGCCTCAGTGGCGTGATCGGTATGGTCTTGGCCTGCCCCCTCCGAGGCCGCGAGTTCGATTCTCGGGCATTCCACTGAGGGGTTAGATATGTGTATTTCTGGTGATAGAAGTTCACTTTCAACGTGGTTCGGAAGTCACGTAAAGCCGTTGGTCCCGTTGCTGAATAACCACTGGTTCCAGGCAACGTTTAAAACGCCATACAAACAAACTCAATATTTCACAAATCGAAAGTAAATGTGGAGAGATAGGTAGAAGCAACGTAAAAAAAGTAACGTTTTTGAATGGTCATAACAGTTATGAAATCAGTTTTATCATATTTGAATTTTAAGTATAAAATGCGTTTATTATGAACGGAAATGTTTTGCATTATTATGGTGTCAAAATGTCGAATAGGGAGAATCTGCAGTTGTATGTTGATCTGGGATAAATACAGTAAGTGTCTGGGGTTGAGATTCATTTTCACGAATTCCGGTGAAAAAGCGAAGGGGAATTGGAGGAAGTTCCAATATTCTGTTCTCGTCCCAGAAGGGGTGTAAATATATTGTCAAGTCTACCTGATTGTTTTTCGCTTCACTCGTAAGATTATTGAACGGGCAAGGAAAGAATTCGAAGGACAGTGGAAATGCAGTTTTTGGAGCAGCAGCAGTAGTCTGTCGAGAAACTGCACTGTCTGTCTGTCTGTCTTTCATATATATACATTAAGCGATTTTATCTGTCATTTTTTTATGTAATATGTCGGAGAACGTTATTGAGTTCTCCTTTCCCTCTATAGTATATACATTGAAATTGTTAATTGCCGCCGCCCCACTGCTCTCTCTCTCTCTCTCTCTCTCTCTCTCTCTCTCTCTCTCTCTCTCTCAATGGCACGTTGAAATTTCTCAGTGGTCGAATGTACCCATGTAAGACAACTCTTGCTGGTCATCCCCACAGACGAAAAAAAGAATGAGATCATTAACAAGTTACTTCTTAGTGTATTTCCTACGTTCTGGTTTTAGATTTATCATTAATAAAGCCAGAAGACAGAGGACGCCCGCTGTTCATAATGTCAAGTATGTGAAATATGATTCCAATTTTTTGTGAAATTCTTGGAAGCTTCGAATGTCATGTGAGCGTGAACATAATGATGTTAATGAATATCTCCATACCTGGTAATATAAGCATTAATCACACTTATTTATGGTAAATACGACATTTTTACACTTTACAGGATGGTCCCTAATGGAGTCTGTACACATTTTAGAGACGTTTATTGTCCGCACAAGTGAAAACTTTTAGATGGCTACACAAAACAATGGGTAGCGTCTCATCTACATGGCTTAGTTGCCTAGGTAGATCTCGTTTTCTATGAGATGGTGACTTCGAAAGATGTACTACTCCATTGTTTTCGATCAGTGGTTCTTAAACTTTTTATTACCACGCCCCTTCTAAGATTTGGTCCTTCCCTCCACGCCCAACTTGCATCTTTGAGCAAAATTCCTTCCTAGATTTAAAGAGGAAAAAATAAATAGAATGAGACAGGGAAGGGACTTCCAGGGATAGGTTAAATAATGACGAAACATGGTAAGCCCAACGAGCCTAACCAGTAGCATACTATAGGAAAGTAACGTTATAAGGGGTTGATTTTGTATTTCTTTATAAACTTCTGAATATTAGTTCCTCACTCTTGTTAAGAGAATGATGCATATAATCAAAGAATTTCACATTTTTCCTTAGGGCTCGCGCCTCCCCTGGAAATTGCTGAGCCCTCCGCTAGGGGGCTTCCCCCATGATTTAAGAACCACTGTTTTAGAGGCTATGAATTCGGATGAAGTAACAAGCCCGATACCTATAACGTCCGAAATTGCACTAGCTTAACTGTCCCTGTTAAAATGACTACAGTGTGTAGTGATTACGCAATTTCGTCTTAATTGCAGTATGTAAAGTGCATTATGTTGGTGCAATTTCTTGGTAAAAACGTGGAGTTCATTGGCCGGAGACCACCCGTGTCACTCAGATTAAAAAAAAAAAGTTGAACGAATGAAAATCTTACATTTTACGGAATTGTGTAGAAATGAAAATGGGAATAAGGATTCTTTCACACGCAGGATTCAATTATCATAAGATAGATAGAGTTGCATTGAATGAAATTTCAAAGGAGAAAACTTATAGCGAATGCGCCTATTTAGTATTTCTGGTAGTTTATTAGGCTATATAGCGATATAAGATAGTTTTTTATTTCTTAATTTTAGTTGATAACCATTACTGAAAATAAAATCTGTACTTCTAAATTTTGAAGTTTCATTTATATATGAAATATGATCAGTGTGCCCTTTTTATGCATTTATTTTATTTATTTATTTATCTTTCTTTTGCTGTATCGTTGGGTGCATTCATGATGAGGTGGATACTATCTTTTAAAGTAAAGAAGTGTAAATCTCTTCAATACAGCTCAGGATAAATTCGTATAATTACTTATAAAAGTAAAAACGCCGAGAAAGTATTTAAAAACGTGAACAAAGAGAGAAAGAGAGAGAGAGAAAAAAAATGAATGTTCCCTTGAAATGCAAGTCAGGGATGAAATTAATGAAATTTTGCAGTATTCGAGTAGCATGAAAGAGTGGGAGAATGAATTACGTTTTACTTTGATGATACTGAATTATATATATCCAGTTGCAGAACTCTTCCAGTTGCAGAACTCAATCCAAGGACCACGCTGGACGAGTGGTTTTTGAGCTCGGCTGCCAATCCGGTGGTCCGAAGTTCGATTCCCTGCTCTGCCAACGCGGAATCAGAGGAATTTATTTCTGGTGATAGAAATTAATTTCTCGATATAGTGTGGTTCGGATCCCACAATAAACTGTAGGTCCCGTTGCTAGGTGACCAATTGGTTCCTAGCCACGTAAAAATATCTAATCCTTCGGGCCAGCCCTAGGAGAGCTGTTAATCGATTAGCTCAGTGGTCTGGTTAAACTAAGATATACTTAACTTAACTTATAGCTCAATCTAAGCTCTAAAAGAGGTATCCGTTCCCCGTGAGAGACAGCTTGGAACTTTATACGACGATTCGTAGTTATTCTCTATCTGTTGATTATCATAATTGCCCCTGTAAAAAAAAAAAGAAAAATAAATTTGCTCGTTGCACGTTTATAAAAATATTGCAGCGCCTCAGTGGTGTGGTCGATATGGTCTTGGCTTACCACCTCGGTTTCTGCGAGTTTGATTATCGGGCATTCCATTGAGGAGTGAGAGATATGTATTTCTGGTGATAGAAGTTCATTCTCGACGTGGTAGGGAAGTCACGGAATGCCATTGGTCCCGTTGCTGAATAACCACTGGTTCCATGCAACGTAAAAGCACCATACAAGCAAAAATCATTGCAGTAAAAAGTGTCTTTACAAAGCAAAGCAACTCTTCTCCCTCGCTGTACTAGAGAAAATATTCCTGGAATCGCATTGCCACCAAAATAGTTACTTTGAAAAAATAAACCTTCAAAGAGAAGATAAAAGAGAAAGACGGAGTGGAGAGCAGAAGATGCAAATAATAAGTAAATAAAACGTAATGAGCAACCAGGTAAAGATGTTTACAAAAGTCATGAGTTCTTTTAGTATCTAAGAACAGAGAGAGAGAGAGAGAGAGAGAGAGAGAGAGAGAGAGAGAGAGAGAGAGAGAGAGAGAATATCACTGCACGGGATACGTCAATTGATTATGTCATTTTCCACAGTACATCCAAAGAAGTTTTTGACAACAGCAAATTGCATACCGTGAAATGACGTCTCTTTCTGTCTCACGTGGTACAGAGACCAAGGAAAAAAAATGATTAACAACGTCACAGGGATCTGTATTTTGCTGTCTGACTCCTCCGTGAAATGAACAAAATCACATGACACAAGAATCGCGTGACAGCTGATTTTGCCCTCGACGTCCGACGTTCCAGGGAGCTCATTATGCGACCCGGAATTATGTCATTCTATTCCGAAACAGGAGTTCATTTTGCGTTCGAATTAATGAGTTCGAGACGTCATTAGGAATGAGGGTTTTATTTGCGTCTGCTGTTCATTCCCAGATTCGTTGGATCAATAGAAGTATTGCCTTGTAGCGGTTAAAGTTTAGTGTTGCAGACCGGAAGATGTGATTTAGTTTTGGGTAATATTTTCATATTATTGTGCACAATACGTGCACACATTTATATATATACATACAGTATATAACAATAATTTCTAACACTATGCATGAGTTCTTCGTCAATGGCTCGGAAATAAAGTCGAAACCGGTCAGTGCTTACACCTCTCCTATTTTTATTTTATGCCTGTGGTTAGGTGTGACAAACGAATCACGTGTTAAAGTGATTATGATTATATATATATGTATATATATGTATATACATATATATAATATATATATATATAGTATATATATTATATATATATATATATATATATATATGTATATTATATATATATGTATAGATATATATATATATATATATATAGATATATATATATATATATATATATATATATTATATATATATATATATATATATATATATATATATATATTCATATATATATATATATATGATATATATAATATATATATATCCAATATATATATATATTTTTAATAATATATATATATATATATATATATATATATTATATATAGATATATATATTATATATATTTATATATAATATATTAAATATATATAATATACATATATATATATAATAATATCATATATATATCTATATATATAATTCATTTGATGTAAACATTCTGATGATCAATTAAACCTACATTAATTTTCAAAAGCAAGTTTCCAGAGTACAAGAAACTCATGAAAGGTAAAAGAATAAACTCAAGAAACAAATGCTATATCCGTGGGCAGTGAAGTCAGTCAGCAAAACTTACTCCCTGAGGTAAGGCTCTTGAATTTAATATTGCAGCCTCACTTAAACGTGAAATCATGAGAATCAGCAATATCATTAACTCTGCTAGACTGGCTTTTGCACGGTTTTCAAGAGTGAAAACCCTGGTGCCAAATGTGGTTGAACATTACACATCAAGTGATTGTAAAATTATTTAATTTTTTTCTCTCTGCAAAACGATTCATGTGGTTAATCTAAAGGGCGTGGCGCTATTAGTATTTGCCTAATTACGCAGCGAAAATGACCTTATGAGATGTTGCTAAATAAGGTACCTATCAGTGATCGCCGAAATAGTAATTATTGTTGTTGGCAAAAAGGACACTCAGTTTTGACCAATTTTGTTTCAAAATTAAGAATCTAAAAGCCCGCAGACATGCTGAGAGGGGGACAATATTCCCAAAAAGGGCCTGAACCATGTAGCATTCATTTGTACCATATTCATTATAGGTAGTGGAACACAAAGACTAGAACGTTCGGATGGAACAAACCTCCGCCAAGGCTGAGTAGCCCACAACTACCCCTCCAACGAAAGGTGTCCAATGCAGATCCGGATCTCAGAATCTTATCTCCTGTCTTCAGCCATTTTCGAAGTTTTCATGAAAGTCGAGGCGAATTGTGTACCAGAAATATATATATATATGAATTTTTATCACAACCGTGATCCATATCTATGCCTTAATTGTGGTGGAAGGGCCTTATTTAAGTATTCATCCAATGCACGTTGACACAAATATATTTGTGTGTGTTTGTAATATTGTCAAAACCGAGTCCGAATCCACCTACGGCAATCAGTCTTGATTTGTTTAGAAGTCTAAAACTTTCACCCTCTGAATTCAGCATATTGTCGATTTCTACCACAGTCAGTAAGTCAGTCAAAATGATATTAATGTGCAGAAGTTTAACCAAATCATGATACGGAGCTATGTAAATGGGAAACTGAAATAAATTTTTTAAGCATTTAAAAAAAACACAAGAAACACAACGTCACCTGTAATATCATGAAGTATGAATTGATACTGTATGAAAATACTTGACCCGATACCCTGAGTAGGTGTGACGTTATTTTGACGTGCATGACTGTTCGATATCCACTGTTAAGTTTTTGTAACTTTTAAAAAATTCATCAGGTAAAAAAATTTCGGACCGAACTAAGCGAGGAACACACGAGTATGCGCAATTCTGTCATGACTTATACCTTAGAATTCGCTTCGCAATCTGTCCATAATTCATCTTGCTATATATCTGCAAGTGGTTCCTGTTACGAGCGTAAGCAGAATTAAGCACCGAGATTAATCCACTACTGCGATTTACTGCTTTCATATCACACAATGCTGAGGGATTAGATCCTAATCCCTTAACCAAACTTCGATCGATGTGCTCAACGTTTCCGGAGGATTTCGCTTCCTTCTGCTCGAATAACTCCGAATTACCTCGAATTTCTTGCGTATTCTGGTGTATATGTGTGTGTGTGTATGCACACACACGCATAGGAACTATACTGGGAATGGTGAAAATGCAATCTATTTTAAGTACTACAAAAATTATTTTGTTATACTTCTATCAGGAATATTTTTTCCATGGAAACATAAATGAAATAACTGTATTGGGGATTTTCTTAAAACTTAAAAACATACAAAGGCACAAGAGTAGTCTTGGTCTCCTATTTACACACACACACACGCACACACACACACACACAAACAAACACAAGCACAATATCTCAATTCTCGTAATTTTGATTATCACTGCATAATTTGAGTTCTATGGAACGTCCTTTTGCTTGGGAACACTTTAAGTACTCGAGGTTAGAGGGAGACCAGGAGCTTTAGTGTACATTTATAGACCTAGAGAAAGCATACGATAGAATCGCAAGAGAAGTGATTTTTGGTGTTTAAGGAAAAGGTAAGTCCCAGAGAAGTTGGCTGGGCTGGTCAAGATATATAAAAGAACGAGCACAAAAGTGATAACAGCAGTTGAGCAAAAGTGATAACAGCAGTTGAGGAAACAGAAAACTTTGAAGTTAGTGTTGGATTACATCAAGGGTCAGCATTAAGCCCATTTTTGTTTGTGCTGATCATGGATGTGAGTGAAGAGATCAGGAATGGAGCTGTGGGAGTTGTTGTACGCCGATCATCTGGTGATTAATGCTGAAAATGAGGAAGAGGACCTACAGAGAAGGGTTGGAGAGTGGCAGGTGTCTTAAAGGTGAATGTGAGTAAAACAGAAGTTTTGCTGAGCAGTAGAGTAGATAGAGACAGAATTGTAATAAAAGAACTCGATTATAAAACAGGCAGAAAGTGTAAATACTTAGGATCGGTTTTAAGCCAAGAGGGAAGATGTGAGGCTGAAGTCGACAGTAGGATACAAGCTGCATACAGGAAGTGGAGGAGGTAGTTGGAGTAGTATGTGATAAGAAAATGCCAGTCAAGCTAAGAGTTAGGGAATATTACACACTGGTAAGACCAGTCAGTGTTAATATATGGAGCAGAAACATTGGCTCTAAGAAGAAAAGAGGAAGTAAAGCTTAAGAGAACAGAGATGAGAATGCTGAGGTGTATTATGGGAATATCGCTGCTTGAGAGATTGGAAAATGACGAAATAAGAAGAATGGCAGCCTTAGTAAAGATTACAGAGGTGATAAGAGAGTCACGATTGAGATGGTATGGGCATGTGTTGAGGATGTTAGACGAGGAGAGAGTGAAGAGGACTTGGGAGGAAACTGTTAGAGGGAGAAGATCGAGAGGGAGACAGAGAATTAGATGGCGAGATAAAGTGAAGGAAGATATGGGGAGAAGAGGATTGGTGGAGGGTGATGCCTTTGATAGAAGGCAGTGGAGGAGGCGAAGGCGCATCAGGCAACCGACCCCTTAATGTAAGGATAACTGTGGGAAAGAAGCTATATATATATATATATAATATATATATATATATATATATATATATATATAAAGCCAAATACATGATCAATTTAATAACATACCTAGAAAAATTCAGAATAGTTTACTTACATACATACATACACACACACACATCTATATATATATATGTATATATATAATATATATATATATATATATATATATATATATATATATATATATATATATATATATATATATATATATATATATATATATATATATATATATATAGATATATATTATATATATTATATGTATGTATGTATGTATATATATATATATATATGAATATATATATATATATAT
>NC_087213.1:14128769-14143769 GCF_015104395.2 Macrobrachium nipponense | reverse complement strand
TGTAGGAGCTGGTGGATATTAACACCCGTTCTCTCTAACACCGCGCTCAATATTTCACACAGCGCCTCGCTATGGTCTTGGCCTGCCCCCTCCGAGGCCGCGAGTTCGATTCTCGGGCATTCTACTGAGGGGTTAGAGATGTGTATTTCTGGTGATAGAAGTTCACTCTCGACGTGATTCGGAAGTCACGTAAAGCCGTTGGTCCCGTTGCTGAATAACCACTGGTTCCAGGCAACGTTAAAACGCCATGCAAACAAACTCAATAATTCACAAATCGTAAGTAAATGTGGAGAGATAGGTAGAAGCAACGTAAAAAAAAGTAGCGTTTTTGAATGGTCATAACAGTTATGAAATCCTTTTTATCATATTTGAATATTGATCATAAAATGCGTTTATTATGAACGGAAATGTTTTGCATTATTATGGTGTCAAAATGTCGAATAGGGAGAATTTACAGTTGCATGTTGATCTGGGATAAATCCAGTAAATGTCTGGGGTTGGGATTCATTTTCACGAATTCCGGTGAAAAAGCGAAGGGGAATTGGAGGAAGTTCCAATATTCTGTTCTCGTCCCAGAAGGGGTGTAAATATATTGTCAAGTCTACCTGATTGTTTTTCGCTTCACTCGTAAGATTATTGAACGGGCAAGGAAAGAATTCGGAAGGACAGTGGAAATGCCGTTTTTGGAGCAGCAGCAGCAGTCTGTCGAGAAACTGCACTGTCTGTCTGTCTGTCTTTCATATATATACATTCAGCGATTTTATCTGTCATTTTTTTCTGTAATATGTCGGAGAACGTTATTGAGTTCTCCTTTCCCTCTATAGTATATACATTGAAATTGTTAATTGCCGCCGCCCCACTGCTCTCTCTCTCTCTCTCTCTCTCTCTCTCTCTCTCAATGGCACGTTGAAATTTCTCAGTGGTCGAATGTACCCATGTAAGACAACTCTTGCTGGACATCCCCACAGACGAAAAAAAGAATGAGATCATTAACAAGTTACTTCTTAGTGTATTTCCTACGTTCTGGTTTTAGATTTATCATTAATAAAGCCAGGAGACAGAGGACGCCCGCTGTTCATAATGTCAAGTATGTGAAATATGATTCCAATTTTTTGTGAAATTCTTGGAAGCTTCGAATGTCATGTGAGCGCAAACATAATGATGTTAATGAATATCTCCATACCTGGTAATATAAGCATTAATCACACTTATTTATGGTAAATACGACATTTTTACACTTTACAGGATGGCCTCTAATGGAGTCTGTACACATTTTGAGATGTTTATTGTCCGCACAAGTGAAAACTTTAGATGGCTTCACAAAACAATGGGTAGCGTCTCATCTACATGTGTAATGAGGTTATGAACCTCGTCATTCATTTGGTAACGTGTAACTCGAGCGTCAGGCAAACACACAAATCTCTCTCTCTCTCCCAAGCAACCAGCGGCTCGCGACTCTTCTCTCTCTCTCTCTCTCCCAAGCAACCAGCTGCTCGCGACTCTTCTCTCTCTCTCTCTCTTCTCTCTCTCTCTCTCTCTCTCTCTCGCCACCTCTCTCTCTCTCTCTCTTTCTCCATTCTGTCAGGTAATCAAAATGAGAGAGTTGCATTATAAAAAATACATTTATTTAATAACAAAGATAATGATCCAAGTCTTACTGACTAACCTAATTCAATTAAAACCCCAACATTAAAATGTCTAAAAAGTAATGGTCACACCAAATGTCTATTCTCCTATCGGGACTCGCTCGGTCCCCCCATAGTTCCTTGCCAGAACCGTCTGTTTCAAAGACACGAGAACACCTCGTAAGTACACACATAAGTTTAACAACAGAGTTTAAAGATTGGATAAGATTGGATATTCTGATGAAATGTTAAACAGACAACAAGCCGCTCTTTGGCTAAAATATTATAAGACTCACCCAAGCAGCCGGAATATTTCAAGCACAAATTATAAAGAAACTTTCGCTGAGCTTCCACGGCATCCTGCCTTTCTCTCAAAGCCGCCTCTATGCAAATCCACCATAGACTTGGGTATGATACATTATAAAAGGAAGAGGCGCACACGCACATACGAATGCACATTTCGACAACGCCTCACATTACTGGCTGCAACCAGTTTCCCAAAGGCACTTTGAAAGAGCTCATGAACTGTCGTACATTGACTTGTCTACTATGCAGTTTTATGTCACGCCACCCACAGAAATCATTCATCAGCTTTTCTCAGGTCGTTGCTTCTCCACATTCCAATAGGTCACAGCGAACATATTGGCAATATATCATTAATTATAACCCTAGGAGTAATACATGGTTTTAGTTGTCTAGGTAGTTATCGTTTTCTATGAGATGGTGACTTCGAAAGGTGTACTACTCCATTCTTTTCGATCAGTGGTTCTTAAACTTTTTATTACCACGCCCCCTCTAAGATTTGGTCCTTCCCTCCACGCCCAACTTGCATCTTTGAGCAAAATTCCCTCCTAGATTTAAAGGGGAAAAAATGAATAAAATGAGACAGGGAAGGGGCTTCCAGGGATAGGGAGGGAGTTAAATAATGACGAAACATGGTAAGCCCAACGAGCCAAACAGTAGTAAACTATAGGAAAGTAACGTTATAAGGGGTTACTTTTGCATTTTTTTCATAAACTTCTGAATATTAGTTCCTCACTCTTGTTAAGAGAATGATGCATATAATCAAAGAATTTAAAATTTTTCCCTAGGGCTCGTTCCTCCCCTGGAAATTGCTGAGCCCTCCGCTAGGGGGCTTCCCCCATGATTTAAGAACCACTGTTTTAGAGGCTATGAATTCGGATGAAGTAACAAGCCCGATACCTATAACGTCCGAAATTGCACTAGCTTAACTGTCCCTGTTAAAATAACTATAGTATGTAGTGATTACGCAATTTCGTCTTAATTGCAGTATGTAAAGTGCATTATGTTGGTGCAATTTCTTGGTAAAAACGTGGAGTTCATTGGTCGGAGACCACCCGTGTCACTCATATTAAAAAAAAAAAGTTGAACGAATGAAAATCTTACATTTTACGGAATTATGTAGAAATGAAAATGGAAATAAGGGTTCTTTCACACGCATGATTCAATTATCATACGATAGATAGATTTGCATTGAATGAAATTTCAAAGGAGAAAACTTCTGGCGAATGCGCCTATTTAGTATTTCTAGTAATTTATTAGGTTATATAGCGAAGTAAAAGTTTTTTATTTTTTTATTTTTAGTTAATAACCATTACTGAAAATAAAATCTGTACTTCTAAATTTTGAAGTTTCATTTATATATGAAATATGATCAGTGTGCCCTTTTTATGTATTTATTTTATTTATTTATTTATCTTTTTTTTTTTTGCAGTATCGTTGGGTGCATTCATGATGAGGTGGATACTATCTTTTAAAGTAAAGAAGAGTAAATCTCTTCAATACAGCTCAGGATAAATTCGTATAATTGCTTATAAAAGTAAAAACGCCGAGAAAGTATTTAAAACGTGAACAAAGAGAGAAAGAGAGAGAGAGAAAAAAATGAACGTTCCCTGGAAATGCAAGTCAGGGATGAAATTAATGAACTTTTGCAATATTCGAGTAGCATGAAGGAGTGGGAGAATGAATTACGTTTTGCCTTGATGATGCTGAATTATATATATCCAGTTGCAGAACTCTTCTTATAGCTCAATCTGAGTTCCACGTTGGACGAGTGGTTTTTGAGCTCGGCTGCCAATCCGGTGGTCCGAAGTTCGATTCCTTGCTCTGCCAACGCGAAGTCAGAGGAATTTATTTCTGGTGATAGAAATTAATTTCTCGATATAGTGTGGTTCGGATCCCACAATAAACTGTAGGTCCCGTTGCTAGGTGACCAATTGGTTCCTAGCCACGTAAAAATATCTAATCCTTCGGGCCAGACCTAGGAGAGCTGTTAATCGATTAGCTCAGTGGTCTGGTTAAACTAAGATATGCTTAACTTAACTTATAGCTCAATCTAAGCTCGAAAAGAGGTATCTGTTCCCCGTGAGAGACAGCTTGGGACTTTATACGACTATTCGTAGTTATTCTCTTTCTGTTGATTATCATAGTTGCCCCTGTAAAAAAAAAAAAAAAAAAAAAACTCGCTCGTTGAACGTTTATTAAAATATTGCAGCGCCTCAGTGGCGTGGTCGATATGGTCTTGGCGTACCACCTCGGTTTCTGCCAGTTTGATTCTTGCACATGCATTCCATTGAGGAGTGAGAGATGTGTATTTCTGGTGATAGAAGTTCACTCTCGACGTGGTTCGGAAGTCACGGAATGCTATTGGTCCCGTTGCTGAATAACCACTGTTTCCATGCAACGTAGAAACACCATACAAACAAAAAGCGTTGCAGCCAGATAAAGAAGAACCTGTGATTTGCTACTCTAGAGCAAAAACTGTCTTTACAAAGCAAAGCAACTCTTCTCCCTCGCTGTACTAGAGAAAATATTCCTGGAATCGCATTGCCACCAAAATAGTTACTTTGAAAAAATAAACCTTCAAAGAGAAGATAAAAGAGCAAGACGGAGTGAAGAGCAGAAAATGCAAATAATAACGTAAAATCAAAAACTTAATGACGCAACAAAAAGGTAAAGATGTTTACAAAAGTCATGAGTTCTTTTAGTATCAAAGAACAGAGAGAGAGAGAGAGAGAGAGAGAGAGAGAGAGAGAGAGAGAGAATCCCTCCACGGGATACACCAGTTGATTATGTCATTTTCCACAGTACATCCAAAGAAGTTTTTGACAACAGCAAATTGTATACCGTGAAATGACGTCTTTCTGTCTCACGTGGTACAGAGACCAAGGAAAAAAAGTGATTAACAACGTCACAGGGATCTGTATTTTGCTGTCTGACTCCTCCGTGAAATGAGCAAAATCACATGACATAAGAATCGCGCGACAGCTGATTTTGCCCTCGACGTCCGACGTTCCAGGGAGCTCATTATGCGACCCGGAATTATGTCATTCTATTCCGAAACAGGAGTTCATTTTGCGTTCGAATTAATGAGTTCGAGACGTCATTAGGAATGAGGGTATTATTTGCGTCTGCTGTTTATTCCCTGATTCGTTGGATCAATAGAAGTATTGTCTTGGAGCGGTTAAAGTTAGTGTTGCAAACTGGAAGACGTGATTTAGTTTTGGGTAATATTTTCATATTAGTGTTCACAGTACGTGCACACACTTATATATACATACATACATACATACAGTATATAACAATGATTTCTAACATTATGCATGAGTTCTTCGTCAATAACTCGGAAATAAAGTCGAAACCGGTCAGTACTTACACCTCTTCTATTTTATGCCTGTAGTTAGGTGTGACAAACGAATCACGTGTTAAAATTATTATGATTATATATATATATATATATATATATATATATATATATATATATATATATATATATATATAATTCATTTGATGTAAACATTCTGATGATCAATTAAACCTACATTAATTTTCAAAAGCAAGTTTCCAGAGTACAAAATACTCATGAAAGGTAAAAGAATAAACTCAAGAAACAAATGCTATATCCGTGGGCAGTGAAGTCAGTCAGCAAAACTTACTCCCTGAGGTAAGGCTCTTGAATTTAATATTGCAGCCTCACTTAAACGTGAAATCATGAGAATCGGCAATATCATTAACGCTGCTAGACTGGCTTTTGCACGGTTTTCAAGAGTGAAAAACCTGGTGCCAAATGTGGTTGAACATTGCACATCAAGTGATTGTAAAATTATTTAATTTTTTTCTCTCTGCAAAACGATGCATGTGGTTAATCTAAGGGGCGTTGGCGCTAATAGTATTTGCCTAATTACGCAGCGAAAATGACCTTATGAGATGTTGCTAAATAAAGTACCTATCAGTGATCGCCGAAATAGTAATTATTGTTGTTGGCAAAAAGGACACTCAGTTTTGACCAATTTTGTTTCAAAATTAAGAATCTAAAAGCCCGCAGACATGCTGAGAGGGGGACAATATTCCCAAAAAGGGCCTGAACCATGTAGCATTCATTTGTACCATATTCATTATAGGTAGTGGAACACAAAGACTAGAACGTTCGGATGGAACAAACCTCCGCCAAGGCTGAGTAGTCCACAACTACCCCTCCAACGAAAGGTGTCCAATGCAGATCCGGATCTCAGAATCTTATCTTCTGTCTTCAGCCACTTTCGAAGTTTTCATGAAAGTCGAGGCGTATTGTGTACCAGAAATATATATATATGAATTTTTGATCACAACCGTGATTCATATCTATGCCTTAAGCTACAAATGTCCTTGATACCCAATTCGCTCTACCTAGGAATTAATACATATTCGTATATATTAACCGAAGGGAAATTGTTTTAGTTGATAAATTCGTACTCTCGTGGATTCGAACCAATGGACAGAGGAGGAAATCAGGACTTCAGTGACTATTACCGACTCGGCCAACAAGTGAGGCCGAGTCGATAACTGCACTGAAGTCCTGATTTCTCCTCTGTGCGCTGGCTCGAATCCACGAGAGAACGATATTATCTTTTAACTAAAGAATTCACCTACGGTTAACATATTTAAAAATATATTTATTCCGAGGTAGAGCGAATAGAATATATATATATATATATATATATATATATATATATATATATATATATATATATATATATATATATTGTATGGATCCGCACTCGGTCCTGCAGGATCTTAAAGGAAAAAAAATGAAATTGGACTGGAAATGGCTGACAGCAGTCGAGACAAACAAAGGAGGAAGAAGTGTAACAAAACCATCAAGAATGTCCTTAATCCTATTTATTATTTAAAGTATCTTACAATATATACAATTGAGTCCAGGCTTAGCAAAAATTACCAATTAAATAAACATTAACATAATGAAATATCAAGTCTGAAAACAGCAGCAGTCAAAATCAATAATAAGCCTTAGTAGCCCACACAAATTACAATCATAATCAAAATAATGATGTAAAAAGCATCTCAAAATACAGTTACAGAGCTATACACCGCTCAACACCATTACATTATAGAAAAGATAGGCATATCATATAATAAACAAGCAGCATGAATAAATGAACAAACAGGAACAGAGAGCATAGAATAAAATAAGCACAATACAGCAGCAACATAAATAAAATTATACAAATTACTCAAGGAAGCACAGACAATAAAATTCCAGTAGAGATAACATAACAGTCTCCGCTGTCAAAAAAGGATGAACTGAATCAGACGAACTCCGTGAAGACATCTAACAACAGCCATCAACTGTCAACTGGAACTCAGCCACCTAACACAGATGAATCGCGGGAGAAACATTGAAAAAGCAACACGGGAAAAGTCCGCAGATGACCAGAGTTAAACCATCACCCATCCTACCAGGTAACCAATAACTGCTACTCAAGTAAATGCACCATGCTGCTAAAGCTGCCACAACCTGACTCGCTGCTGTGCTAACCCGAACTGGTTCAAAAAAAGAGCAAGCGGCAAAAGTCACACAAGCCTGTTACATACTCAAGACTCAAACATCAAATTACCTTACAATATATATATATATATATATATATATATATATATATATATATATATATATATATATATATTAACTTTTGACAGAATATCTCTGAAAGGGGAAATGGTAAATAAAAGAAAGCAATACATATAGAGAAATTCAGTGCAACTACCGCTAAAGAGTTAATCTTATAGAGGTATAAAAAAGAAATAATCGAGAAACGAAGATGGAAGTATGATATTGCACACCCTTACATTTATTTAAGGGAAAAAAACGCCACGGAAGGGAAAACTGCAGTAGAGAATTTCCTTCAGCAAACGATTAAACTTGGTGCTTCCAAAACTGAAGGAAAGAGAAGGAAACCGATTCTTTTAGATAGAGAATCGTCCTAAAATATTTGGTGAAGTTTTTTACACATAATTTTGCTTGAGGGAAAAGCAGTGGCGATCAGAATATGCAAATCAACGAAGAATTTCTTTTTCATAATTCAAATAAAAGTATCACAGTGAATAAAACTTGAAATATTTTGTGAAACATTCCACTTTTTCACGGTACAGAATAACTTTTTTAAGTTGTTCGCATATTTCTCGCATCATAATGCCATTCATCAAGAGAATTTCTATAAAATATTTTCACATTTTTAATTAAGAAATAAAATAAAAACGGTACTCGTTTTAATGTAGCCATGGTAGGTTAGATTTCCCTGGAATGTTTGTAAAAAAAAAGTTTAATAAACATTATGAAAAGGCCGGGAGTCTCATCAACATGGAGCAGAATGGAGCAGGGATCTCGATTTAATCTGTTTCTGGCAAAATTTATCCACAAGAAAAGTCAAACCTTTAGATAGAGGAAGTTCACAAAACTCAAAGTCTCGTCATGACTGTCTGTCCTCATTACCAAAAAGTCTAATTTCAGATTCAAACTCATTAGAAGACTCAAAATTACATTTAAGAATTCAGACAATGTCACATAACGCGAAATCTCCTTAGTGATCTAAAGCAGCCATTAATTTTTTTTTGAAAAAAGGGGCGGGGGTAGGGATCTCAAAGTCAAAGAAAAAATCTCGAACTTAAAACCTTAAAACCCCTTTGCTGAACTCAAACTGCCATGAAAAGACTTAAAGAATTGAATGCAAAACTCAAAAGCGGTGAAGAAATGAAGGACCCAACTGTCACGGAGACTGAAAGTTGAACCCAGAGGCCGAAGGGATTGGCAGTTTTATGCCCTTTCCTAGTCCTAACCCCAGTGAGCAAAAAAAGGAGATTATAATTATCGTTGGCAATATGTTCAAGACAATGGCAAACCTTGTAGATTGTGTAATCACCTAAGGTCTCTAGTGGAAATTTAAGTTATATAATATTGCACTAACTGTTATTACTCTCAATGCATATTTTTTTTCTCACCAATATTTTACTGTTATTACCAGGATTATGATTACTATCTTCTATGCTACCTCAGCTATTTTGTGGGTAAGTGCCGATTATTCATTTTTTTTATCATGTTGTCTCATGTATCATGATTGTGTATGTTTCTGTCTTTATTTTGTATATTCCATGAGCTGAAATAAAGGATATTATTATTATTATTATTATTATTATTATTATTATTATTATTATTATTATTATTATTATTATTATTATTATTATTATTATTATTATTATTATATGTTGAAGTGTTTTGAACTTCTTGAACCTAGAGAAAGGACAATAACTAGTGTATCTGAAATGGTTTGTTTTCTTATGAGTAACAATGTAACTGAAATGATAGTTCAAAAGTTTCCCAAGTTGTTTTGGAATAAGTAGCTTATATGGTAAATTGATTTTTGTCTTAATTGCAAGGGGATGCATAAGCATGCCTATGCATTCCATTTGATGTATTTTTATGTCAATAAACTATTTGAATTTGAATAACAGGAGCTGGTAGGAGAGCGGTCATGAAAACGAATGCTTTCCCTGTAGGTAAGCAATAGCCCTAACTCTTAAAAAAAGTGAAGGCTATAGGAATAAGAGAAGGAGGAGACAAAAAAGGAACTCCAAAGAGAAAGAGAGAAATTATGGAAAATAAGAGAATAGAGACAACAAAAAACAAGAAATTAGAGAATAAAGATAATAACCTTGACATACCATCGTTAACAAACTCCTACATACCTCTTCTTTCTCATCACAGAAATCTGTCGTGTCGCTTTTGTTTAGTGCTTTAGAACAGCTCATGTTTACATAGATGTCCTTAGCAGCAAGTTCTTAGTCTTACGTTTTTCATCGTCGATAACCAATGCGTTTGTGACGCCAGTTGTAAAATGAAAGAACTCATTCAGTAAATTCGTCTGCGACACCAATTGACGATTCAAATCGGTATTGTAAAGGTAGATGTTAGCGAGTCCGCTATGGATAATGGTCCGTCTCTCTCTCTCTCTCTCTCTCTCTCTCTCTCTCTCTCTCTCTCTCTCTCTGCTACTAAGCTTTAATATTAATAAGAAAAAGATGGGAAAATGTTTTTCCCTATAAGGACTTTTTTTTTCTCTACATCACGAGGTCATTAAAACCTACTTACACCAAAAATCAGCTCCTGGAAAATCGTAGAATATTTCCGACAGAAGAGGAGGCTCAAAACATCTCCTCAAAACATCGCCTCTTGATGAGAGATCGGCCAAGGGACCTGTGATTAAGTCAGCCTCAGGTGGGCGGTGGGTTGGTTTGGTGTTTTGCTTACTTCACCTCGGTGGTCCCGGGTTCGATTCTCGGCCATTCCATTGAGGAGTGAGAGATGTGTATTTCTGGTGATAGAAGTTCACTCTCGACGTGGTTCGGAAGTCACGTAAAGCCGTTGGTCCCGTTGCTGAATAACCACAGGTTCCATGCAACGTAAAAGTACCATACAAACAAACCTGTGATTAAGTTTCCTCTTGAACCTAATCAGACGGAATATGGTTTTCCTTCGCTAAAAATGGTCACTATTTCTATTTCTACAATGCGAGAGAATTATTTTCTATTATATATCTCAGACCTTTTCAACATGTTATCTCTTCAACCTTCAGATATATTCAAAGATAAGAGGAAAAGCGATTAGAAGTATATTCATTACAGTCCCCGTATAGGGGTAATGCCGTCAGTGCACCTCATTTGGTGCAATGTACGCATTACTTGAGGTTCTTTGCAGCGTCCCTTCGGTCCCTAGCTGCAACTACTTTCATTCCTTTTACTGCCCCTCCGTTCATATTCTTTCTTCCATCTTACTGTCCACCCTCTCCTAACAATTGCTTCATAATGCAAGTGCTTTGAGGTTTTCCTCCTGTAACACCTTTCAAACCTTTTACTGTCAATTTCCGTTTAGAGCTGAATGGCCTTAGTTGCCCCAGTGCTTGACATAATGCCAAAAATCTATTAATAAATAAAAAAATCTAAACTTAATTACAGCGTTAGATTTGTGTAAGATTTGTTTCCCTTGAAAGTTTTAAACTAGGCTTTTGTTTGTTACGATAAATATTATCCACCTTTATCTGTTTAACATTGACATTTTGAGGTTTAAAGGAGTATCCTTTATTTTTAGAACGTGTTTTCGGAAACCGACATTAATTCTTACCTCCTTGGGATATCGGGGATCCTTTCAACAAAGCATTGGTGAGATCTCCGGCAGAATTATGCATGAATGTGTCCTGGGTGCGATGTTTATATGTGCATTCACCCATGTTCACCCATGCCTTGCAGAAGCCGTAATTTTTGTGGGATGTTTCTGGGAGTCTTTCCTGTCCTTTGTTTGCAAAATGATCCCGTTGTGTACTCAGAGCCAACGAAATAATAGTGTGTGTATGTGTGTGTGTGTGATATAAATGTGGTAAACCCGAATTTTCTTGGAACGAAAAGATTCAAAATAGAAATATGACATGAAAATAATTTTATTTTACCTGCCAAAGAAAATAGAATTTAGAAGGTACAAACATTGTCAGTAGAAAACCATCTTACGCACCCATGTTCTCATTGTGAAAAATTCTCAGCTCTTTGGGAAAATTCTGCCGAAATCTGGACCGTCGAAGTGACAGGTCGCTCTCAGAGATCGACTAACGTCTTCTGGCCTCCCAACTTCGAAAACTCAACCTCCAGGCGAGTTGCAGCACCGCCAGCGGCCTCACACTTCGGCGACGATCTCGCCGTCATTACATTTGATTTAACAAGGATCGTGTGGCCCATTCCCCAATTTTGGGAAACTTTTACCTCCTTCGGATATCGGGGATCTTTTCAACGAAGCCGCTGTGGGATCTTCTTAGAATCTCCCGCAGAAGAACTACGACAGAATTATTCATGAATGTGGCTCGTGGGTGTGATGGCTATATGTACGTTCACCCATGCCTTGCAGAAGCCCTACTTTTTGTAGTATCTTTTTATAGGATGTCTCGGGGAGTCCTTCGTGTCCTTTGGTTGCAAAATGATCCCGCTGTGTTACTCAGGAGTAAACGCTAAAGGATATCACTTGCGAAAATAACTCTGGAATCTTTTAGTTGTTCGTCATTTATTCCAGGAAAAAGCAGTATTTGCAAGGTACAACCATTTTTGGGGTCATAATAGATAAAATGAAGGCGCTGAGGAAGTAACATTGCGTGTGTGTTAGATAAAAAGAGAGAGCGGAATTTACTCGGCACGAAGAATCTACATTGAAAAGGACAAGGAAATAGAATATGTTTATTCCCGATATCAGAAAACTGAATTGTAAGTCCACAAATCTTAAGATATAAAAATCAAGACCCGTGAACATTTTTAAATGTATGAAGAGAGAGAGAGAGAGAGAGAGAGAGAGAGAGAGAGAGAGAGAGAGGTGGGTCCCTATTTTCAATATTCGCTCGTCACACAGGAAGAATTTCGCGAATGGAAATGCAGCCACTTGCATGAAATCAGCCGCGCATCTGAGGGAATGGGACAGGGGAAACATGCATAGATTTCCCCGCTTTATCAATAGGTAATTTAGAGGCATTCCATTCCCTTAAGTATCTTCCCACTGAAATTTCTCGCGTTTTTTCTATTGCGTGTTTAGCCTTGAGTGCACCGTGCGTGTTGTCGTCGAAACAGTTGTTTGCGTCTGTCTATCGATCTGTTTGTCTTTCTGTTTATCTGGGCCTTTCTATTTATCTGGCTTTCTATTTTCAATCTGTCCCTATTTTTCCATCTATTTGATTGGTAAGATGTTAATGAAGGGTATAAGTTACACCTGCAAAGATGACTGCAGTCATGGAGTTACGCTGTTGTAAGAAAAGTTATTTCCGCTTATCTTATGTATTTAGCAGTATGTCTATTTTTATATCTAGTTTTCCTATACATGGATTTTGATAATTAAGTTAATTTTAAAATTAAAACTATTAAAAAAAAAAAAAAAAACCGCTGGCTGGAGAGGTGCCCAACCCTATTTGCGAATAGACAACAACCCGTTGTTGTGGACCCTATGGGACAAACCTTCAAAACCCCAAAAACCGGTAAAGGGATATACAAAACCACTACTGGTGTTATAATGTCCACGAGGGCTACACGAATCGTGAATATACATAAATACATACATGTATGTACTATAGGTGCATATTGCTTTAAATTGCATAATTTTTTCAGTATCTAAATTTTTTTCCGTGACACCATGCAGTGCATTTTCATTAATACCTCTGTTGGTACCAGACTCTTTCTCCTTCACTTTCGTTTAGACTTTTTATTCCTCTTTTGAAGCGAGACTGTCTGCTTCGTATTTCCCAATATAATTATTTCATGCTTTTATTTAACGCAATGGAATTAATTTCACGCTCCGATCATCAGCAAAAACGTCATGTTTTATAGCTTATTTGTCTCTAATCATCGAATGTTTATCTTTTCTTCGCTTGAAATGTTTAATATTTCAAGCACTCGTCTGCAACTGGGATGTGTTTTATGCCTTTGTAACCCCCGAAGGAAACTTTTTTGTTTTTTTTTTCCTTTCTTTCGTATTTTGTATTCTCCCCGCTATCACCCAAGATTTATTTGACAGTTTTTATGACTTCCAGAACACTTATCACCCTGGACTCTGCGGAAGTAATATGAGGAAGTTCCACCTATTTTTTGCCCTTACATTCTTGATATATTAAATTTATCAGATGCTCGTATCATCCATATAAGAAACTGATCTTCATTTATCACCTGTTTCTTAAGATTTTAGTTAAAAGGAGAGAAAGAGTGTGTGAGTAATTTCCGAAATGATATTGTTTCTCAGCGATTTCCTCCAGAGATACATGTGATCTTGTGATGTACTTTATGAAGTCGCAATAATCAGTGATAAATATTCTGATGTCTCCTTGATTCATTAAATCAGTTCTATTCGGCATTAGACCTGAAGGTTTTTTTTCCAACAGCATTTCATTTTCCTGAGCATTCCTTCGTGCTGCCAATTTCACCTAACATACAACTGCTCCTCTTTGTCTGAATTTTCCTGGATTTCCATAATCCGTGTTTGGATCTTGTATCCAATTCTGAAAGGCACTTGACCATACTCGGTTTTTTTTCCATCTGCGTATGGTAACACTGCGTCCCGGGCTTTAGATAGTTACATTCAGCTTACATTCAACATTAATAACAATATCCTATTTCGAATATTAACGGTGTAATTCGCATACAGTAAATCTTAAAACACTTTTCAGTTGCAAATGTACAACCAGATATCCTTTTATTTACCTAAAACTTACACAGAGCGGAACTATCTAAAGCCCAGGACGCAGTGTTACCATACGAAAACACCGCAGGCGGAAGGACAGACAAAAAAAAACAGTGAAGATGCATTTTAATGCTTTCCCCTTTGCTTTGTAGCGATTATTTTGCTTCCGTTACTATTTATTTAAGATACAGCTTATGGTTTATGCAATTACAATTTTTTCATTTTTCAAGTTTTTTTTTTTTTATGCGGACACGTTTTCCACTCAAAGTTTCTTTCATCATCGAAAATCAATGATATGCTTGGCATCACGTAATCCTTTTGAGGCAAAGTTTTCATTTCAAGAAGATGGTACCACTCCTTTCACGCTTTGTTCCCAATCTGTTTCTTTGGCTTCAGTAACAAACAACGAGTGAACGCATATATTGCTGTCGCGTTTGAAAAGGGAAGTTAATTTTGGCGCCAAAATAAAAATGCTTTTAGTTGCACATTTTAGGTTAATTTTTTGCCCGGGAGATAGTTTCATTGGCGATTTGAGAAGATTTTTATGTGTGCATGATATGATTAATCTTTATTTCAGCATTTAGGGGATCTATTAAACTGTTTATATAGTTTCCCTTTATATTCACTAAATAGTTATCAAAACGGACACATTTATAAATAGATATATAGCCAAATTAAATAGATAGATAGATAGACGAAAACATCTGTTCGTATGACAGCATGCACGGTGCACCAAAGTTTAAAAACTGCTATCCAGAACAGAAGATGACGAGAGAGGTTACTGTGGGAAGATCCTGAAGGGAATGGAATGCCTCCTCTAAATTACCTATT
>NC_087213.1:14113769-14123769 GCF_015104395.2 Macrobrachium nipponense | reverse complement strand
TTTCTTTTGAAGATTGAAAAAGAAACCCACAAAATTACTCTGTATAACTTCTCTCTCTATCTCTTATCTGAGCCTTACTATTTATAGTAAGAAAGGGGCAAATATTTTTCCACGAAAGACCCTTCTTGATTATCACGAGGTCGTTAAAACCTACACCAGAAATCGGCTCCTGAAAAAGCGGAAAATATTTCCGACAAAAGAGGCTGAAGACACCGGCCCTGCAGGAAGCATCGGTCAAAGGACCTTGAGATAAGTTTCCCATTAAAGATTGAAAAAGAAACCCACAAAATTACTGTGTATAACGCGTTTACTTATAAGTATTTGCATTTTATTTTACTCAACACTCGAGTAGTTTCAGGCCCTATCTGTGACCCTTTTTCAAGAGATGCGTAGGTTATCAACCTGGATCAGGGCCCCCTTGAAAAAGGGCCACAGATAGGGCCTGAAAGTACTCGAGTGGTGTGTAAAATAAAATGTAGATACTTATAAGTAAACACGTTATATACAGTAATTTTGTGGGTTTCTTTTTCAACCTTTAATGGGAAACTTAATCACAAGGTCCTTTGACCGATCCTTCCTGCAGGGCCGGTGTCTTCAGCCTTTTTTGTCGGAAATATTCTCCGCTTTTTCAGGAGCCGATTTCTGGTGTAGGTTTTAACGACGTCGTGATAATCAAGAAGGGTCTTTTGTTGAGAGATATTTGCCCCTTTCTTACTATAAATAGTAAGGCTCAGATGAGAGATAGAGAGAGACTTACCTGCATCTATTGAAGACGCTTTGACGTTTATCTCTGCTATTCAAATTTGAAGCATAAAGATGACGTCATAGACTTTTACCGAATGAGTTCTTTCATTTTACAAACTGGCGTCTAAACTGCCCTCGCCATTGATAGCGAAACCCGTAAGACCTGGAGAATTTGGTATGGACATCTCTGTGAAGAAGAGCAGCTGTAACGCGCAAAACAAAATCGATGCGACCCATTTCTGCAGAGAAAAAGAAAGAGGAATGATGGAGGCGCTTGTGAAAAAAGGTGTGTCCTGATTTAGCCATAATCGTGCATTTGGCAACGATGTAGGACAGGCACCACCTGGCTTTGGCGGAAAGCTTCATGGGCCACTACTCATACAGTATCATGCGCTAAACAGAAAACTCGATTGCGTTTACCGGATTTTTGCTTGTTATTTCTCGTTATGTGCAGTTTCTGCTCTCTTATTTTCCTTAATTTCTCCCTTTTTCTTTAGCATTTTCGTTTTGCCCTCGTTTAACCCTATTCCTAAAGTCCTGTATGAAATTGGGTACATTACCGAACGCTAGTAAGGTACAAGTTCTCCCATCTCGTAAACACTGTCTGTGTGAGAAGTCTGAGTTTCCTTGTAGACAGATTTTGCCGGAAACAGAATGAGTCGAGATCCTTGTTCCATTATGCTCCACGTGAATGAGTATCTCTCAGACTTCTCGTATAGTTGACTCGATTTTATTCACGAATATTCCACGAAATTCTAACCCACCAATGACTACATTAAAACGCGTCTTTTTGTTTCACTAGTCATTCAGAATATCCTAAAAAATTCAATTAAAATTTTCGTGAAGAGTAACATTAAAATGCGACAAATATACGAACAACTTGAAAGAATTATTTTATGCCAGTATAAAGTTAGACGTCTCATGTTTATTCACTCTGATATATTTATTCGAATTTTTAAAAAGGGACTCTTCGTTCATTTGCATACCCTAATTACCATTCCTTTTCCCCATAAGTAAAATTACTGGTATCAATATTTTACTGAATATTTTTGAATGATTGTCCATCGGAAAGAATCGGTTTCGTCCCCTTTCTTTTAGTAACAGTTTTGGATGCGTCAAGTTTATTCATTTTCTGAAAGGAATATTCTCTGCTGCAGTTTTCCCTTCCGTGATGTTTTTTTTTTTTTTTTTTCCTCGGAATAAAAGTTAGGGTATGCAATATCATATTTCCAACTCCGTTTCTATGAAAGGGAAATATTTTCCTTTACCACCATACAAGCGCAGTCTCTGCCAATATATAGAATGGTTTCTGATTATTGGTTTATTTTGCGTTGCTTCTCGTATTTATAGTTTCCTCTCTTCAGAGATGCCATGTGAAAAGTTGCAATTCCTTTTCATGATTATGCACAAACACCAATTATAAATATGTATATATGTATATATATACATACATGTATACTATATATATATATATATATATATATATATATATATTATATATATATATGAATAACTTGATCACGAAGTATATAAAACGTGATGCTATGTATAAATAAAGGTTTTTGCCACGAAGGAAAAAAATGGAAAAGCGAGATAGCCAAGTACTTTGGTCTAGTTCGACTCTTTACTCAGGCACAACTGATTTTACAGAGGAAAACATAGTCAAGGTAGGCTTAATATCCAAACTGACACTACAAGATTAGCAATAAGGTCGATTTCACTCTACAGAAACGAGGAAACGCCTGAGGGCAGCCACACCTTGGAAGATACAAACGCGGTCAACAGATGAATAATACATTTTGAAAAAAAAGGAGGCATATACAACTTATCATGAAATTTACAAAAATGTTCCCCAAAAAAATTATAATAAAAGAAAAGACAAAAAATATATATATATATATCGAGCAAGAGAGAGAGAGAGAGAGATGAGGAGAGAGAGAGAGAGAAAATAGAATAACAAACTATATACATGTGGGACTAATTTATTAGTAGTTCATTTATTTTAAGGTCTTTCATAAACATTTTACAAATATACGGGTCCAAATGGTACATTCCCGGACTAAGATTTAGGTTGTTTTTATTAGTGATTTGTATAATTGCTGATTCCAATAAATTTCTTGAAACATAGTCATTAGATCTAGCAATTACAGAGGTATCACCACAATTAATACAATTAGATTTTTCACTCAGATGGATAAGCGCATTTGAAGTCTGTTTTCCTCTGTAAAATCAATTGTGCCGAGTAAAGGGTCGAACTAGACCAAAAATGCATGGCGATCTTGCTTTTTCATTTTTTTCCTTCGTGGCAAAAACCTTTATATATATATATATATATATATATATATATATATATATATGTTAAAAGGAGGAATGTGCAGACTTTTCATACTTAACTTCCTATGGAGACAGAGTCCGGGCGACAACCTAAGAATGCTGATAACTCTTTTTGGGTGGTATGATGTTAAAGTTCCTTACCTAAGCATGTCAGTGCCATGAGGGCTTGTTCAAGGTACCTTTGAAAACTGGCTGCGACCAATTACTTGGGGCGTTGACGAAGAGTGTGAATTCATGTGTACGTGTACGCCTCTTCCGTTCATAATGGCATCTTTAGCCAAAACTTACGGAGAGGTCTGTGCGAGAAAGGCAGAGCCACGATGGCGTATGCCGAGGTGTTTCCTTTTGAGAGTGTGTGAAATTCCAGGCTGCAATGGGTGAGTTATTATGCTTTAGCCAAAGTTATGGCTTGTCTCTTACTTTGATATTTTGTAAAGATCTTCTATTTCATTTAATCTTTCGACTTTGTCTTTTCAATTGTGTTTGGTCATGAGTGTGTTCTCCTGTCTTTTAAACAGGCAGATCTAGTGAGGGGACTGAGTGTCCTAGTGGAGGGGACTGAGTGTCCTAGTAAGGGGACTAAATGTCCTAGTGAGGGGACTGTATTTTGGAGAGGAGATAATTGGTGTTTGACTAATACTGATTAAGACTATATAAATACCGGGGGGTTGTCTGTGAGACGTGAACTATTATCATTCCATTAATTATCCTGTAAGAACCTGAATTATTCAAGTAGTACTTTGCTATGAATAAATGTCTATTTTTGTAGCTCCGACTCTGATTTGATGACCTGATGGAATGAAGAAAGAGAGAGAGAGAGAGAGAGAAGGCTATTGCCAGTGATTGGTCAGTCAGTTAGGACTGAGATTTTGTGAGTGCTTTCTTGCCGAGTGCGTTTTCGTTGTGCCGACGAGATTCGCGTGTTTATAATTGCGCAGATTCTGGGGTTTTCTTTCATTTGTGAATTGTGGGATTGGTTTAGGATACCACATTTTTTTCCCAATAGGAGTAGCAGAAAGTGATGTGTTTCTTTATTGGTGCATGTATAGAAGAGACGCGTTCGTTTTTGTTTAACATACACGTGTGTATGAATGGTTTTCATAAATGAGAAACTGTTGCTTGAATTGCATTTTTTGCTTGGAGTCAGAGAGCACCCACTCGTTCTTACACAGTCAGCGTAATTTCTGCAGAACCGACCCACAGGGATATTGCAAGGGGAGGGTAATAGTGGTCTGCCTCGAGGGGCATTGCTTGACTGGGAGGGTGAAGCTCTCTTTTTTTTTTAGTGGGGGTGAACTACTTCTTTTCTTTCTTTGTGTCGGGGTATTGGGGGAAGAATCTAGCCTTGGATAAAGAATTTCCAATGCCAAAGGACATCAGCTGATAATGATTGGTTGATGATGTGAGATGCCCGTAGGGTTTTTTTTTTTTAGAAAGAATTTTTTCTTTCCCTTGAGTGAAGAGAAAATGGGATGTGGTGTAAGTTTTCCTTATGCTTTGGAAGGACAATTATAATGGGGACACAGTGATTATTTTTTTTGTAATAGAGATTTGATTGGTGTTGGGAAGATTACTTTAAAATGGTGCTGAGTGATGGTGATTGCCGAGTGGTGCTGAATGGTGATGCCCTGTGGTGCTGACTGATGATGATTGCTGACTGATGTTGTCAGGTGGTGTCTCCATTGATGGTGGATGGGTGCCTCGTGTTGTGTTTGGTGTATACTGGGGAAATGGTGTTGATTGGAGAGTGTGGCAATATTGGTGTATACTGGGGATTGGCAATATTAATACCCTTACTTGAGATATTTGCGGGAGAATTATTACTATGGAGAATTATTATTATTACTTGAGATATTTTACGGGAGAGGTACTTAAGTAGAATTATCATTATTTGAGATATTTCATGGGAGATTATTTTATAATTATTACAGATAAAGATATTATGGAGAATTATTACAATGAATTATTGGAGAAGTTTTGTGGTTAATTATTTATTGAGTTTCTGTGACTTTGGAGAATATGTCAGTAGTTCATGGGTGATGAATCTGGCGGAATCTTGGTGAATTTTGTGCTGAATCTTTGGTGAATGGGCAAGCATTAACATTGGTGATGTTTTTTATACTAATACAGGTGATTTTTTTATATACTAACATGCGTGTTGTAATGCTATCAAGGGTGGTGGGTTTTTTTTGTGTGGATTTCGGAGGAACTAACAACACATTTTTGTTGTTTTTCTATGTTATTATGAGTTCAGCAGAGAATTGCTTGACATCTACGTGAGTCACGGGGATAGTTAACAGTGCCGTTGATTTTTGTTTTTTCCTTTTTTGGATGTTAGCCATCGCTGACGTAAGTTTTTTTATCATGGGTGAATTTGAATTTTTATTTGATCTCTTCCAGTTTGCTGTGAATTTTTTTTTTTCATCTCAGTTCGTGACCTGGAGTCATTGTTCGGGAACGTGTTTATGATTTCATCTGTTTGATGCTGCAGAGAGATTTATGGGAGAATTTTTGCATTTTTTTTGAATGCTTAGGAAATTACACTACATTTTTTTTTCTTTCTGGATATTTGTATTCCAGAAGTTGTGGGTTTCTTGCACAATACCTTTTGTTGTATTTGTGACAACTTTGCCAGAGATAGGAAACTTGGCTAAGTTTCTAGTGGCCTATGTCGTAGTGCATATGGAGAAGTCTTTACTTAGGCACTGAATTTGGAGTTTTTGTTATAATGGGAATTGTGGCACATTGGTGATTTTTTCTGGAATTTCTGGGGGGGGGACAATTTATTTGCCGAGTTTTTGGCTTTTCTCAGCAGTTATGCTAAATAGAGAGTTTAGAGTTTTTGACTATAACATTGAGTTATTCTCTGGAGAATTGGAGATATAATATATTGGAGATATATTTTTGGCCACTGGATATTTTTTTTTATTTTTTTGGATATATTCCACAGTTTAGGCCTATGGTGGTGAGAGCTATGTTTAGTTCAATTATTTTGCAGCCATCTTTGTTGCAAATGGAGACACATTTTGAGGAGATATGTGGCAATATTTATGATGTGTGTCAGCTAGATGCTTGAGTGCGTATTTTTTTGGAGATGGAGTTACATTTTGGATTAGCCTGCTTGGAGATATAATATTTTTTGGGAGACTTGTTTTATTCCACATGGAGTTATTGGGGAAGTAGAGGTAAGTATTTTTTTTATTTGCCGAAATAGAGGTGAATATTTTTTTATTGCTGGAGTGGTGGTTTTATTAACATGTGGTTATTGGGGAAATAAGAGGGGGAATATGGTGTTGTGTGGTTAATAATTAAATGGATATTATTATGATGGTGATTTATATATATATGGAGATGGCATTAATCTTTTGGGGTGACCTTTTTTGTGGTTATGATTTTTTCTTGAGTTGAATTTCTGGAGTTTTTTCGAGCCAAGAGAAGATTTCTGTGGTTCTTTTTTTCGTTTCGTGACTAATTGGAAGCGAGTGGCATTACTGCATTGTGGTCCTATGGAGATGTTATTTTTGGAGGCATATAATTGCTGAATTGTGAGTTTATCGTAGTTTTTTTTATCCCGAATAGGTGATAATTTTTTTTATATAATTGGGCAGTATCATGTGAGAGTTGTCTTTGAGACAAATTTTGAACACCTTAGATATATCCTGGAGATAATTTTGTGAAATGTGCTGATATCATGTCAGTATAGAACCTTTTTTTTGAGAATCATGAGTTTCCGAAGTTGGAAGTCTGACTAGACATTTTTATGCTGCAGTTCGAGTACCTGATGTGTCCACAGGTGGATTTTTTGCTGACAATACTGTGATGAGTCCAGTGTGATGACTCTTTTCCTCTAGTGGTGATTGCTCAGAGTTTTTGCAATATCTGGAAATGTTGACCATAGCATTTCATGAAAGTGCACGTGTAAGGGGTTGCTTTCTGGCCATGTCCGATTGAAAAGTTGCGATGTTAAAAATTCTGTAACTATGCATATTGCATTTGTTGGGAAAAAGGTGGGGTTATGTATATCATGCATATATTATGTGCTTTGTGATGGGGAGAATTCACGTATTATTATTGCTGTTATTATTATTATTTTTTGTTCTTTTTTTTTCCTTTTCCTACGAGAGATGTAATTGGGGATTGACCTTTCAATAGCATTTCTTTTTGGACGGGAGATGTAATTTATCGGGGTTGTGATTTACATAGATGGGCGTTTGACATTAACCCTTAAACGCCGAAGCGGTAAAAATCAAAACTTCTCCCGAATGCCGGGGCCGGTTTGGAGTGAGCGCGGAAGCGGAAAAAATAATTTTTTCAAAAAATCACAGAGCGCTTAGTTTTGAAGATTAAGAGTTCATTTTTGGCTCCTTTTTTTTCATTGCCTGAAGTTTAGTATGCAACCATCATAAATGATAAAAATTATCATTATCATATATAAATAATGCGATATATGATAGCGCAAAAAACGAAATTTCATATATAATTTTATTCAAATCGCGCTGTGCGCAAAAAAGTTAAAGGTAACAAGTTACTTTTTTTCGTTGTAATGTAAACTAAATTGCGATCTTTTTGGTATAACACATTGTAAAACGATAAAGCAACACAGAGAAAATATTACACAAAATGATGCATGAATTCGTAACACGTGGACGTAAAAAAATATATTTTTTTAAAATTCACCATAAATCTAAATATTGTTATAGAGACTTCGAATTTGTTTCAAGATGAAGTTAAATGATGGAATATTACGATACTGTAAGAGTTTTAGCTTACAATTGCAGTTCGACCATTTCGGACGAGTTAAAGTTGACCAAATGTCGAAATTTTTTTATAAATTTTTTTTATATGCAATTATTTCGGAAATTAGAAAAGCTACAACCTTCAAATATTTTTCCTTTTATTTTACATGAAATTGCGCACATTTTCATATATAAAACTCTATGAAATGCCTAATATGAAACGGAGCAAATTTTCCGAAAATGCGATGTACGCAATTCGGAGATTTATGGCGGAGAATCCGCACGTGGAGGGAAGGAAAGTTATTTTCATAAATTCACCATAAATTGAAATATTGTGCTAGAGACTTCCAATTTGTTGAAAAATGAAGGTAAATGATTAAATATTTCTAAAATATAAGAGTTTTAGCTTACAATTGCGTTTTTCGACCATTTCGGTAGAGTCAAAGTTGACCAAACATGGTTTTTTTCTATTTATCGTGATTTATATGCAAATATTTCGAAAATGAGAAAAGCTACAACCTTCAATTATTTTTCGTTGTATTCTACATGAAATTGTGCACATTTTCATATATAAAACTTTATGTAACGGCTAATTTAAAATGGTGCAAACATTACCACAATCGCACGTAGGATTTTTTCGGAAGAGTTACTGCGCGGACGTAAGGAAAATGTTATTTTTTTCATAAATTCACCATAAATCGAAATATTGTGCTAGAGACTTCCAATTTGTTACAAAATGAAGGTAAATGATTGAATATTACTAAAATATAAGAGTTTTAGCTTACATTTGCTTTTTTCGACCATTTCGGTAGAGTCAAAATTGACCAAAGGTTGAAAATTTGTCACTTATCATTTTTTATATGAAAATATTTCAAAACTGATAAAAGCTACAACCATGGGTTGTTTTTAGTTGTATTCTGCATGAACTTGCGCACATTTCCATATATAAAACTTTATGTAACGGCTAATTTTAAAATGGTGCAAACATTACCACAATCGCATGTATGATTTTTTTCGGAGGAGTTACCACGCGGACGTAAGGAAAAAGTTTTTTCATAAATTCACCATAAATCAAAATATTGTGCTAGAGACTTCCAATTTGTTACAAAATTAAGTTAAATAGTTGAATAATACTAAAATATAAGCGTTTTAGCTTACAATTGCGATTTTCGACCATTTCGGTAGAGTCAAAGTGACCAAAGGTTGAAAATTTTGGCACTTATCGTTATTATATGAAATATTTCAAAACTGATAAAAGCTACAATCATGAGTATTTTTTTGTTGTAATATAAAGAAATTGCGCACATTTTCATATATAATACTTCATGTAACGGATAATTTAAAACGGTGCAAAAATTATGTCAGTGACGAAATAATTTTTGAGATGTGTCACTGATACTTTTTAGTGCGATGCGAAAGAAATTCGCGCTTGCGCGCCTGTGTAACGATTGTAAACAAAACAACGCCTTGATCCGTGAACTCCCAGCATCCCCCAAGGCGCGTGATTCAAAAGTTTTCAGCTGGTAGGCCTATAAGTATTTTTCCGCGAATTTTTAAAAAAACATTTTCGAGTCGATGTATGGTACGTCCATTCGGCATACGGGGGACATTTTGACTCGACGTTTAATACGTCCATTTGGCATTTAAGGGTTAAGTCTCATTGTAATTAATTATGTGAGCAGTGAGGGGATTTTGCTGTTAGACAGTAAAGAGTTTTTACTGATTTTGTAGGTTGTTGAAATATCAGAGCTTGAGAGAACATTTTTTTTGTGATAATTTTGGGTCTGGGCTTGTTACGTGATTTTTTTTCTTGGGCTCATTACTTTTTTTTCTTTTTTTTTACTTGTGAGAATTTGCGAGTTTGAAATGTGATGACAGAAGTCCGTGGATTTGCCGTGAGTTCTGGATTGTGTGTGCTGATGTGTGAATTTGGTGAAGTTTTTTTTTATTATTATTGGAGAATTGAGTTAGAGAACTTAATAATTTTTTTTTCTTTGTGGAGGTTGTGATAATGACTTATGATTTAGTGGTCATATTAAATGGAGTTAATTGGGAGACGTTCAGTTAGTATTTCTGAATTTTTGAGGTCATTATTTGATAGAAGTAGTATGTCTGGGGTTAATTTTCTTTTTTGATTGACCGATGACTTGACTGACATACTTAAACACACCATAATCGTCGTTCCC
>NC_087213.1:14078769-14103769 GCF_015104395.2 Macrobrachium nipponense | reverse complement strand
TACGACCCCAACCTGCGTGATGGAGAGCCGTGGACTAGCATATGAATTTCGTGCAAATGTAAACACGTCTCTAACTTAGGGGAACCGTGAATTTGGCCCATGAATGCAAATGGCCGATTCAGCTCACAGAAATTTACCTTCTAATTTATAATTGTTTATATTTAAACAAACAACAATAAGCCAGTTGTTAATAGCGATTCTAACCAGAATTCAAGAAGACATTTTATTTGCTTGTATGACGACTGTGGTATCATGATCTTTGATGATTTGTGTCCATAAGCAACTGTAACGTAAATCATAAATATGATTCTTCGTAACATAAAGAAAGCTCTTTAAATATCCACGTGAAGAAATAACTGGGTTTTTTTGTTAAAAATAACGTAAGGATTTAGTTATTACTGAAAGATATTCATTATTTGCAATCAAGTATAGTAAACTACAATAAACTCCATGTGAACATGTATGCTTATGTAATATGAGAAATTGATGTTTAGTTTGTATATTTCACTAATTTACTGATAGGCGTCTTTCAAAACTTTTTCACAAATTTATCTCTATTTTGATATTGGTTCAATATTATCACGAAATCTTGATTCAGCAGTTGGCTTCGTCAAGAGTGTTGAAAAATGTACCCGCAATGACAAGTCTTCAGTGACGTTTTACTGCGCTCCAAATGTATGACCTTCCTCTTTCCTCAGACATGATATTTATCCTTTACTTAAGTTTTTATAATTATTATTATTATTATTATTATTATTATTATTATTATTATTATTATTATTATTATTAAGATGAAAATTGCCTTTCATGGGTTACTATCCAATGTTTGTGATATACATTTAAAACCCAACGTATTTAAGTATGTGTATTAGTTTGGACGATGAAATTAGTTATGGTTTGTTAAAATTTTAGATTGTGGGGCTTATAAAGACTAATCTCTCTCTCTCTCTCTCTCTCTCTCTTTCGGGTAACAAGATTTCGGAGAGTTTTTGTTATTCGTTACAAGATAAATACATAAACTACTCAGAATTGATCCGATCAGTAGCCACAGTTTTCGTGTAATCTCGTCAAAACATATTGAATGGTTCCGACAACTGAGAATATTGCATAAATATTGTAAGGAAAAATGTACCTTTTCGGCGGTGAAGGAATATGTCGATGAATGGAGACGTTGTGTGTGTGTATGCATTTATATATATTAATATATATATATATATATATATATATATATATATATATTTGTGTGTGTGTGTGTGTGTGTGTGTGTATGTATGTATGTATGTAAACTATTCTGAATTTTCTAGGTATGTTATTAAATTAATCATGTATTTGGTTTTATATAAACATACATACATACATACATACATATATATATATATATATATATATATATATATATATATGTGTGTGTGTGTGTGTGTGTGTGTGTGTGTGTGTGTATATATATATATATATATATATATATATATATATTATATATATATATATATATACATATATATATAGCTTCTTTCCCACAGTTATCCTTACATTAAGGGGTCGGTTGCCTGATGCGCCTTCTCCTCCACTGCCTTCTATCAAAGGCATCACCCTTCACCAAACCTCTTCTCTCCATATCTTCCTTCACTTTATCTCGCTATTTAATTCTCTGTCTCCCTCTCGATCTTCTCCCTATAACAGGTTCCTCCCAAGTCCTCTTCACTCTCTCCTCGTCTAACATCCTCAACACATGCCCATACCATCTCAATCGTGACTCTCTTATCACCTCTGTAATCTTTACTAAGGCTGCCATTCTTCTTATTTCATCATTTTCCAATCTCTCAAGCAGCGATATTCCCATAATACACCTCAGCATTCTCATCTCTGTTCTCTCAAGCTTTACTTCCTCTTTTCTTCTTAGAACCAATGTTTCTGCTCCATATATTAACACTGGTCTTACCAGTGTGTAATATATCCTAACTCTTAGCTTTATTGGCATTTTCTTATCACATACTACTCCAGCTACCTCCTCCACTTCCTGTATGCAGCTTCTATCCTACTGTCGACTTCAGCCTCACATCCTCCCTCTTGGCTTAAAGCCGATCCCAAGTAATTAAACTTTCTGCTTGTTTTATAATCGAGCCTCTTCTTTCTTGTATTACAATTCTGTCTCTATCTACCCTACTGCTCAGCAAAACTTCTGTTTTACTCACATTCACCTTTCAGCCACCTCTCTCTAAAGACACCTGCCACTCTCCAACCCTTCTCTGTAGGTCCTCTTCCTCATTTTCAGCATTAGTCCATTCCTGATCTATTCATTCACATCCATGATCAGCACAAACAAAAATGGGCTTAATGCTGACCCTTGACGTAATCCAACACTAACTTCAAAGTTTTCTGTTTCCTCAACTGCTGTTATCACTTTTGTGCTCGTTCTTTTATATATCATCTCGACCAGCCCAGTCAACTTTTCTGGGACTTACCTTTTCCTTAAACACCAAAAATCTCTTCTCTTGCGATTCTATCGTATGCTTTCTCTAGGTGTATAAATGTACAATAAAGCTCATGGTCTCCCTCTAACCTCGAGCACTTACAGTGTTCCCAAGCAGAAGGACGTTACATAGAACTCAAATTGTGCAGTGAAAATCAAAATTACGAGAATTGAGATATTGTGTGTGTGTGTCTGTGTGTGTGTGTGTGTGTGTGTTTGTGTAGACAGGAGACTAAGTCTTCTCTTGTGCCTTTGTATGTTTGTAAGTTTTAAGAAAATCCCAATACAGTTATTTTCAATTATGTTTCCATGGAAAAAATCTTTCCTGGTAAAAGTATAAAAAAATGTTTATTGAGATACTTTAGAATAGATTGTATTTTCACCATTCCCAGCATTGTTTCTATGCGTGTGTGTGCATACACACACACACATATACACCAGATACACATGAAATTCGAGGTAACTCGGAGTTATTCGAGCAGAAGGAAGCGAAATCCTCCGGAAACGCTGAGCACATCGATCGAAGTTTGGTTAAGGGATTACGATCTAATCCCTCAGCAGTGTGTGATATGAAAGCAGTAAATCGCAGTAGTGGATTAATCTCGGTGCTTAATTCTGCTTACGCTCGTAACAGGAACCACTTGCAGATATATAGCAAGATGAATTATGGACAGACTGGGAAGCGAATTTAAAGGTATAAGTCATGACAGAATTGCGCATATTCGTGTGTTCCTCGCTTTGTTCATAGTCTTTTTCTTCCATGCACGGCCGGTCTTTGAAATTTTTTTACCTGATGAATTTTTTAAAAGTTACAAAATCTTAACAGTGGATATCGAACAGTCATGGACGTCAAGATAACGTTACACCTACTCAGGATATCGGGTCAAGTATTTTCATACTGAATCAATTCATACTTCATGATATTACGGGTAACGTTATGTTTCTTGTGTTTAATCTAAATGCATAAAAAAATGATTTCAGTTTCCCATTTACATAGCTCCGTATCATGATTTGGTTAAACTTCTGCACATTAATATCATTTTGACTGACTGACTGACTGTGGTAGAAATCGACAATATGCTGAATTCAGAGGGTAAAAGTTTTAGACTTAAACAAATCAAGACTGATTGCCGTAGGTGGATTCGGACTCGGTTTTGACAATATTACAAACAAACAAATATATTTGGGTCTACGTGCATTGGATGAATACTTAAATCAGGCCCTTCCACCACAATTAAGAAAATGAACAATTGGTCGCTTGCTACGTGCCAGAAATTAAGTCAAGTAGTGTTACAAACAAGTGAATTATGAAAGCAACACAGCACCGTCAACTTTAATATGAATATATGCACTGCCAAAGGGAAGCCCTGCTGAATTTAGCGATTAACTCTGAAGAGAGACAATTTAATTATGTACGCTATGAGAAGCACGGAGAGAGAGCGCTCTCTCGCGCTTATCTGATTTGTAAAGGCGTTTAACTATAACAGGATCTTCGAACAGGAAATTCGGAGGAAGGGAATGGATATGATATATTATAAAAGAGATGTAATCGCAAAATTACTTTTATGGGTAGCTATATGAGCGTAAGAGAGGGAGAAAGCTTTTATTCTGCTTCTTGGATGAGGGAAAGCTCACTCGAACAAATCTGAGTGTGGGTTCGAATTCTGTCACGGGGCGCCATGGTTTCGGCATTTGCTTCTTCATTTTGGATTTAAGGCTTATAGTGGTACGCCCATCCAGAAATTGCGAGGAAACGTTGACCTTGGGGAGTCATTGTGAGACAACACACGTATGTACATACATGTATATATGTATGTATGTATGTATATATACATAATATATATAATATATATATATATATATATAATATAATTCTACGTATATATAAACACATACACACATACATATTCAGTCGTTATTTTAAAAGCATAAATATCAACTCTGTGCAGGAAAAATATCTTTACATTCAGCGATGAAATTAATTAAATCTTCATTTGAAAGTTTAAACAGAATTTCATTCATACCGGCGATAGGAGTAAAAATAACAAACCAGATGACCGTTTGAGCTTAAAATAATTTAATTGCTTCGGTAAACGTGAGAGGACATTTGTCATAAATCTCTGTATTTATTAGGCAAAATTTTAATGTTTGTTCTCAACATAGCAAATATTTTCCATCAGTCAAACCAAAAATTGCACCAATGTTTCTTCGGCGCAATAGAGTTTTGCGTTAGAGTGAGGGTGTGTCCCATGGCTCCGTAAAGCGCTGCCTGATGCACGATCATGGCTAACTTTAACCTTAGATAAAATAAAGACTAAGTAGGCTAGAGGGTTGCAATTTGGTATGTTTGATAATTGGAGGGTGGATGATCAAAATACCAATTTGCAGCCCTCTAGCCTCGGTAGTTTTTTTTATCTTATTTATTATTTTCTTTATTATTTTAGATCTGAGGGCGGATGGACGAATTGACAGAAAACTAAAAATTAGCGTATCTTTGAAAGATTCCGTTGCCAGCTACAGAGAATCAGCAGCATTCATTAATGTTATAAACACATTTAATACTTGCGCTACTTATTCTGTTTTTAAAAAATTGCATATTTGAGTTTGGCTCAGTATCTTTTTTAATAGATTTTCTCAGAGAAAACATCAAACTTTTTATACTTAAACAAAATCCCAACGACGAACCCACCAAAAATTAGTGTATTTTATCTTGTGCTTTGAACTGATTTAATCTCTCTCTCTCTCTCTCTCTCGCTAGCTCCCCTCCCCTCTCTCTCTCTCTCTCTCTCTCTCTCTCCTCTCTCTCTCTCTCTCTGTTACAGTGCTAGGCCAACCAGATATACCCTTTAATTTATGACGTATAGCTCCAATAAATCATATCCCAGCCAATTCCATTCACCTTTTAATGGGCCTAAATTGATCAAATTAACAAATTTATACACGACCTTATGAATGACACGCATTGCGTCGTGTTCATGAGACATGAATGCATGTGAATATTGATATGGCACATGACAAATGGATCGATCATTCATTAAATAAACTGTAACATCTTTGTCCCCGATTAAGATTCCATGTCACGCTGACCCTGTTTATTTTGAGATGTTTTCCTACGACAAGTCTGCTAGAATGACTCGATTTGGCTTCAGATAAAATACGTTGCATTAATGTTAAGGAACATTTTAATAAGATTTGATGTATTATGATAAACAGGTGTATGCTATTATTTTCAGCAAGTACTTCTTTTTGACACCCAATAGTGTTTATGGAACCAGATTAAGACGTCGTCATTCCCTTTCTCTCCCCTAAATTCTCCTTTTGTGAGATCTTTCAATCTTTCTTTTTGTCTGACGCCCCGTATTCATAATCCTGTTATGATTCAATTCGCTACGTAATCTCTCCATTATTCATCTCGCTATATCTACAAGTGACTCCTGTTACGAGCGTAAGCAGAATTAAGCACCAATATTAATCTACGACTGCGATTTACTGCTTTCATACAACACATTGCTGAGGGATTAGATCTTAATCCATTGACCGAACATCGATCGATGCGCTGAGGGTTTTCGAAGGATTCCACTTCCCTCTGCTCGAATGCCTCCGAGTTACTTGACGTTTCTGGTGTATTCTGGTGTATTTGTGTCTGAGTATGCACATTCAGGGTGTAGTGCTAAGATTGCGGAAAATGCAATCTGTTCTAAAATACCTCTTCAATAGATTATTTTATTCATTCTATCATGCAAGATTCTTAGATGGAAACATGAATGAAAATAACTGTATTGGGGATTTTCTTAAAACCTACACACACACACACACACACACACACACACACACACACACGCACACGCACACACACACACGCACACAAACAAAAGCATGTCTGTCTGATGTTTAAGACAAACACGCACAATTAACTATTTTTGTAATCTCGGTTTTTACTTAACATTTCGTGTGATATGGACTTTTTTTTTTCAGTAACGCTCTTAAATCCTCCGAAAACCCTCAGCGCATCGATCGATGTTCGGTCAATGGATTAAGATCTAATCCCTCAGCAATGTGTGGTATGAAAGCAGTAAATCGCAGTCGTGGATTAATTTCGGTGCTTAATTCTGCTTACGCTCGTAACAGGAGTCACTTGTAGATATAGCGAGATGAATAATGGAGAGATTACGTAGCGAATTGAATCATAACAGGATTATGAATACGGGGCGTCAGACAAAAAGAAAGATTGAAAGATCTCACCAAAGGAGAATTTAGGGGAGAGAAAATGAATGACGACGTCTTAATCTGGTTCCATAAACACTATTGTGTGTCAAAAATAATTACTTGTTGAAAATATCATATACCTGTTTATCATAATACATCAGATCTTATTAAAATGTCCCTTTACACTAATGCAACGTATTTTATCTAAGCATAAGTAACACACGATAAAAGGCTCCATAATTCAGTAAATTGTAATTGGCAAAATGTGGATTAGATTGAAAATCTGGATACTGAATATTAATCTGTCAAAAGTAAAGTTATGGTGTTTGGGCCATATTCATAATAACAAAAAGAACAAGTATATAATGCGCCGAAGTTTCTTCGGCGCAGTCGAGTTTTATGTACAGCGTATATTACTGTATGAAATTCTCGATGTGCTGTAGAATGAAACTCAGCCGAGTGAGCTGATGGGGCAGTACCCAGTTGCTCCCCAGATGCAGTCAAGTTAAGATGTGCATGATCCATGGCTAGCCTTAACCTCAAACAAAATAAAAACTACTGAGGCTAGAGGGCTGCAATTTAGTGTGCTTGATGATTGGAACATGCGAATCTGCAGGCACTTTACAATCAGGTGCGAGAAATCAATAGTGCTTGTATTGATAACAGAGGTTACCAGCATTTGTATTTACACTAGTTCCTCAGTGGACAAGTGGGTTGTGTGCTCGCCTATCATTCTGGTAGCCCGAGTTTGCTTCCTGCTGCTGCCAGTGAGGAACCAGAGGAATTTATTTCTGGTGGTTAGAAATTCATTTCTCGATAAAATGTGGTTAGGGTCCCACAATAAGCAGTAGGTCCCGTCGGTACGTAACCAGTTGGTCCCTGGCCACGTACAAAAAATCTAATCCTTCGGGCCAGCCCTAGGAGAGCTGATAATCAGCTCAGTGGTCTGGTTAAACTAAGATATACCTAACAGCTTTTGTTAAATCAATTGAAACCCAACGTTTTAGGGTAAGCTTTGTAAACACATCAGCTAATAGCTGAATAGAATAATAACAATCAGCAATACTCTGAAGACACATCTTAAAGATAGAAGTTTAGTTCTTGATCACCATGTGTTGATATCAAAACGAAGAGCGCCTTAGTGGCGTTTGGTATGGTATTGGCATGCCACCTCGTTGGCCGCGAGTTTGATTCTCGGGCAATCCACTGAGGGGTGAGAGATGTGTATTTCTGGTGATAGAAGTTCACTCTCGACGTGGTTCGGAAGTCACTTAAAGCCGTTGGTCCCGTTGCTGAATAACCACTGGTTCCATGCAACGTAAACACACAATACAAACAAAAACAAACAAACATTTCTTTATCAAAATAAGGACCGATTAATTATTTGTCTGGAATATCCGAACTCCCAACTCACATTGGTGCTATAACTCGCTTATCACAAATAGATCCAAATACTAGAATTGTAAATATTCGTATTTGAAATATGCATTCATTCGTTCCCGCATAGTGACTAACTACATGAAATGACAAAAATAATAAAAAGGAAAACTACGCTTCTCTTCGTAATTGTAAATACAAATTTCAAATCGTATTTTTGTGTTTCAGAGATTTGCTACTCGGGCAATGGACCCTTTTACCAAAAGGATTTAATCAACAGGTTGATATTTATGCCTTGGTAAAACAGTCGCTGGAAAGACTAGTTGGAGAGACTTAAATGGACGCGAACAAAATGTTTTCATAGAAGAGATTATTTAGTTCTGGGCGCATAAATGTAATCTCTGATTAATGTTGGTCAGAATCTCGTTTACTAAACTAATTAGAATATCATAAGTGCAATTTAGACATCTAATGAATTCGCCATTAAAAATAAGTCACTACTGAAATAGAATGTTGTTGTTTTGCAGTTAATGCCAAAGTACGTAAGGGCTTCAATTTTTCTGAAGATATAATTCATTTTCTCATTAAGACTGTGGGCGTTAGGTTACACCTAAATGGATTTTGGGATATCATTAGCTTCACAGTAATTCAATCTATTTCATTTTGTTAACACTGATGTGCGAGGTGTTGTCTTCATTTTGAATTGCAAACAATTTAAATAATTACTTCACATGAGTTCAATATATTTCGTTTTGTTTACACTGATGTGCGAGATCTTCTCTTCATTTTGAATTGCAAAAAAGTTAAATAATAACTTCACAGTAATTTAATCTATTTCATGTTGTTTACACTGATATGCGAGATCTTGTCTTCATTTTGAATTGCAAACAAGTTAAATAATAAATACATGAATCATGTATGAATATTCGTTAAATAAAATAAAAGGTTGTTTTTTCAGGTCAATTCAGTAATTGGCCTCTGCGAACTGGCATTGCAGCAACTATAGTCACGGACGCTTAGATTGAATCAAGTAATTCTCACATTGCTTAGTTCTCAACTACTTTTTTTTTCCACGTACGTCCAGCCTTTGGAATTGTCTTACTGCTAGTCTTTCATAAGAGTCCTTCAACAATCCATCGTTGACTTCGGGTCAGGGCAAAAAGAAAGACAAAAAAGGCATTGGGTTGCCCATTCCATTGGCCCTTTTCATTGAAAAAAGGGGGGTACATTAATATCAATTACTGGCTGGATTTGGGTTCAGTTATCCCCTTAGGCTGAGGTAGCCTACATTTGGATGAACAGGGTACGTTGGATTTATAGTTTTGAGGATATAATGCATGTCGGTTAACACAAATTAACTTCATAGTCTTCAACATTATATATATATATATATATATATATATATATATATATATATATATGTATAAAGGCATAGGGTTTTTTATTAATAATATATTGCCAATATGTTCGCTGTGACCGAGTTCTTTTTGTTCCCATTATGGAGTGGTGAGTGTTAAAGAATGTTGTTTATTTTTTTTTTAATATTTCAATGAAATGGGACTGGTTCAAGAGGTCGAAAAATTTTTTTTCTTTCCCCATAGTAGCAAAGTGACGTGTTTTCTTTATTTGCGCGTGTTTATAATAGACGCATTCGTCTTTGTTTAATATAAGGGTGTATGAAGATGTTTTTTTCATGCATGTGAACTGTGCTTAGATAGCATATCTAGCTTGGAGGCAGAGCGGCCACTGAATTTTACGGGCTCAGCACATTTCTGCTAACCAGCGCAAAGAGGCGCATTGCGAGGGTACTACTGGCCCGCCTCGAGAGGGGATTGCAAGGAGATGGGGACTACTGGCATGCCTTGGGGGAGTGTTCTATCTCTTGACGGGGGAGTGTCAACGCTCAGGGGGGGGGGAAACTTTTTTATTCTCAGTGTGGGTGAACTCCTCCTTCCTTTTTTTAATTGTCGGGGTGTCAAGAGACGAATTTGCCCTTGAAAGTTATCTTTCAATGCCAGGACATCAGCTGATTGATTGGTTGATGAAGTGAAACGCCCGTAGAGTCTTTTTTTTAGAAAAGAGATTTTTTTTTTTTTTTCTCTTGGATGAAGAGGAAAGGAAATAAAAGAGAATTGAAGTGCATTGTATGGGTATGTTTTCCTTATGCCTTGGAAGACACAAAATGGGGAGACACATTATTATTATTATTATTTTTTTTAATTGTGTTGGAGGGATTACTTTGAAAATGGTGCCGAATGGTGATGCCTGGTGCCGTGAATGGTGTTGCATCTGGAGAAATTGTGTGTTATAAGGTTCAGCATTACTGGTGTATGCTATTTGAATTTCACTCTTACTTGAGATCTTTGAAAGAGAATTATTACTGTGGAGAGTTATTATTATTAATAATTATTATACTTGAGATGTGTCATGGGAGGGTTGCTTAAGTATAATTATCATTACGGGAGACTTGTTTTACGAGAGATTTGAAATATTTCGTCGGAGATTATTTTATAATTATTACAGATAATTATTCATGGAGAATTATTACAATGAATTAATGGGAGAAGTCTTGTCTTAGTTATTTGTTGAGTTTTTGTAACTTTGGAGAATATTTCGGTCATTCATGAGGGATATATTTTGCTGAATCTTAATGAATCTGGCTGAATCTTGCTGAACTTTTGCTGAATTTTGTACTGAATTTTTGGAGAATGGACAAGTATTAACATTGGTGATGTTTTTTTTTTGTACTGATACTGGTGATTTTGATGATAGCAAATTTTGGTGATTTTGCTGATAATGATATTTCTGATAACTGGATTTCTTTTTTGTATACTAATACGTGGGTGTTGTAATGCTATCAAGGGTGGTGAAATCTTTTTTTGAATTTGGGAGGAACTAACAACACATTATTTTAGTTTTTTTTCCTTTTTTTATGAGTTCAGCAGATAATTGCTTGACATCTAGTGAGTTACGAGAAATAGTTGATAATGCCGTTGATTTTTCTTTTCTCCTTTTTTGGAAGTTAGCCATCGCTGACACAAGTTTTTTTACCATGGGTGAATTTGAATTTATTTTATTTTGCTGCAATCTTAATGAATCTGGCTGAATCTTGCTGAACTTTTGCTGAATTTTGTACTGAATTTTTGGAGAATGGACAAGTATTAACATTGGTGATGTTTTTTTTTGTACTGATACTGGTGATTTTGATGATAGCAAATTTTGGTGATTTTTGCTGATAATGATATTTCTGATACTGATTTCTTTTTTGTATACTAATACGTGGGTGTTGTAATGCTATCAAGGGTGGTGAAATCTTTTTTTGAATTTGGGAGGAACTAACAACACATTATTTTAGTTTTTTTTCCTTTTTTTATGAGTTCAGCAGATAATTGCTTGACATCTAGTGAGTTACGAGAAATAGTTGATAATGCCGTTGATTTTTCTTTTCTCCTTTTTTGGAAGTTAGCCATCGCTGACACAAGTTTTTTTACCATGGGTGAATTTGAATTTATTTTATTCTCTCCAATTGGTGTGAATATTTTTTAATATCTCAGTTCGTGACTTAGAGTCATTGTTCGGGAACGTGTTTGTGTTTCAGCTATTTGAGGCTGCAGTGAGATTTACGGGAGAATTCTTGCATAGTTTTGGAATGCATGCGTAATGGCACTACATTTTTTTCTCCGGATATTTGTGTTCCAGAAATTGTGAGTTTTCTTGCACAATACCTTTGTTGAATTTGAGACAACTTTGTGAGAGATAGGAAACTTGGGTAAGTTTTCTAGTGGCCTATGTCGTAGTGCATATGGAGAAGTCTTGGCTAAGACATTGTGAATTTGGAGTTCTGTTATAATGAGTTGTGACACATTGGTGATTATTTCTAGAATTTTCTAGACAGTTTTATTTGCCGAGTTTTTGCCCTTTTTCAGCAGTTATGCTAAATGGAGAGAGTTTTATAGTTTTTGACTATAACATTGAGTTATTCTCTGGAGAATTGAGATATATTCATTGGAGTTATAATTGGAGGTATATTTTATTTTGGAGTTATAATTTGGGATATAATATATTGGAGGTATATTTTTGGCCATTTTGATATTTGCCAATGGTGATGAGAGCTATGTTGAGTTCAATTATTTTGCAGCCATCTTTGTTGCAAATGGAGACACATTTTTGAGGAGATTATGGGGCAATATTTGTGAGTGTGTGAGTTAGATGCTTTGAGTGCACATTTTTTTGGAGATAGGATTTCATTTTTTTATATTCCTTTTTGGAGATATATTTTTTGGAGCCTTGTTTTATTCCACATGGAGTATTGGGGAAATAGAGGTAAATATTTTGTATTTGCCGAAATAGAGGTGATTATTCTTTATTCCTGGAGTGGTGGTTTTTTATTAACATATGGGTATCAGAGAATAAGAGTGAATATATGTGGATGTGGTTATTAACCAAATGGAGGAAATATTTTAATAACCAGAGTGGTCTTCTTAATCTACGCCGATGACCCTTACAACCTGCCACCAAAGGGCCCTGCTGACCTAAGCCTACCTGCGGTGTACCACACGGCAGAAAATGCCTTCAAAACAGCAAAATCTCTCTCAGATATAATTGGAAAAAACTCAGAAAAAATTGAAGAGACAAATGATAAATTATCAAGAATCTGGGACGTGATCAAAGGACTACAGGAATCCCTAGACAGTCTTAAAACTGTGGAAACAAATAATCTCACACGGATCTGGGATGCGATCAAAGGAGTGCAGGGATCGATAGACAATCGCACTGATAGCCACCAGACTACTACGAATGCAGCATCCAGTTTTTCCTCGCCTCCCAGCAACACGGAAGTGCCCCGTTCCGAGGGGACTGTTGATCCCCCAACCGCTTCTCCCTCCCCAGTACCTCCGGTGGAAGATATATCTCCGGTGATGATTACTAGCCCTCGTAATCCTCCCCACCCTATCTCTCCCCCCCAACCCCCCATCGTAGATGCAGATGAAACTGATCATGAGGGGTCTGGCGGCTGGCAGATACAAACAAGCAGAAAGAAGAGAAGAACCTCCCGTTTGGCCGCCGGACCGGAGCCCAACATTCGTGTTTCACCTCGCCCGACACATGAGAAGAGATGTCACATAGTAATTCACAATCTGCGCTCATCGGTGACGCTAGATGCCATAGTGGAGAGAGTCAAGTTTCTCACTGGCTCTGACCCACTCATCTCCCACGAACTCCCATGCAGGATTAAACATAAAGTGTCTTACAGGATTACCTGCCTATTTCAACACCTCGACGTTCTTAAAGGCGAGAATTTCGGTCCTAATATATTAGTTTCAAGATACAGACTAATCCGGGATCAACCACCCCCAGGGGAACTTACTGACACTCCAACCAGGGTCATTTCCCACGCAAGGCCAGCCAACGCCACGGCGAGTGACTGCCCACTCCCCCTGGCTAACCCCCCATCCACCCAAATGATCAGCGCATTCATCTCCCATCTTCGTGAGTAGCCATGGATACATTAAACATAATCTCTTGGAATATCTTTGGCCTCAAGCGGAACATTCCTCTCCTAAACATGTTCTGTAAAAATTTCAAAGGCATCATTGCACTGCAAGAAACGCTCCTCTGGCCACATGACCTTGCCATATGCGATTCAATTCATGAAGACTTCAGAACCTTCTCGACTTCATCGATGCAAGTTACAGACCAAATCCTAGCCGGCCGCCCGAAAGGAGGCCTTTCTTTCCTGTGGCACAAATCGTTAGACAATACGATAAAGGTGATGACCTACAGGAGTGACAGATTGCTGGGGATTCAAGTGACAATAGGGAACTCTAAAATCCTAATTATCAATGTTTATATGCCATGGGAAAATAACAATAATTTTGATCATTACTGCATGATCCTAGGGGAGTTACACAGTATTATTCATGACTCTCCAGCTGATCATATTTGTATAATAGGGGACCTTAATTCACACCCCACAAAACAATTTTATAATGAACTTACTCGCTTCTGTCAAAATCATGCTCTCCAAATTAGCGATGTTATGCTCCTCCCTCCCTCCTCTTATTCATATGTACATAATAGAGCGGACGCTATTACAACTTCCTGGTGGACCACTGCATCACATCCCACAACTTCATGATTCTATTATGACCTGCAATATTCGCTATGACCTTGCAACGGGCTACGATCACATCCCATTACAGGTGTCATTCAGTACCCCATCCCTCCCTACGTGAACCCCCTAACTGATCGCCCACCAGCGGTAAACTGGGATTTTAAAAACAAAGAGAAAACCAGATACTTTAGAGCGACCACGGAAACCAGGTTGCGGTCAATAGTTCAACCGGCAGACGCCTTACTTTGTACTAACACAAATTGTAGAAATGACCACCACAAGAGGGATCTGAATGAATTCTATTCGAACATAATCTCCGCTTTGCTTGCTTCGGGCAGGACTGCCTACAGATTTCGTCAAGGTAATTCTCGTAATATTCCTGGATGGAATGACTTGGTTAAAGATCTGTATACATACTCACGAGAAATGTTTTTACTGTGGAGGCAAAATGGTAGCCCCAGGGAAGGGCACACTGCATTGCTAATGAGACAGGCGAGAGCGCAGTTCAAACTTGCTCTTAAGCACTGCAGGTTATATGAAAAACAACTAAGAGCCGATGCAAAATGTCTAGAAACTTAGAATCTGGTGATTATCCTCGTCTTTGGAAAGATATCCAGTCTTTAAATCCCAAAACTAAAAAGCTATCACAGAGAGTAGGGGAAGCAGTCGGAGACGAAGCTATTGCAAGTATGTGGGGCGATCACTTCAACAATATCCTGAATTGCATAAATGATCAAGATTCCCGAAGGGATGTAGATAACCTCCTTACTGACAACATTCAATTTCATTTTGCAGACCGTTTTACGCCAGGTAACATCAGCGATGCCATAAACAGCCTACCTAATAATAAATCGTTCCCGGCTGTGATGGGTCTTCCTGCAGAGGCCTTCAAACTCTGCCATCCGATAATTTACATTTTGCTAGCTGCCCTATTCAATGCGTGCATAATTCACCGGTTTCTTCCAGACTCCCTACTCTTAGTTCAGTTGATACCATTAATCAAAAACAAGCTAAAGGATGCAGCTGACCCTGGCAACTACCGGCCGATTGCAATCACAACGATCGCATCGAAGATACTTGAGTCTGTTCTTCTAGTGAGACTTCTCCCCTTTCTACACACCACTGACAACCAGTTCGGGTTTAAAGCAAACCACTCAACCGACACCTGCATCTACATACTGAAAGAATTGCTGAACTACTACCTATCATCAGCCTCTCCTGTTTTCCTTTGTTTTGTGAGAAAAGCATTTGACAGAGTAAACTACCTGAAGCTCTTCCTGAAGCTGCATAAAAGGGGCGGGGCACACCCCTATATCTAATTGGCATTTTACATTGCTGGTTCTCCACACAGCAATTCTGTGTCAAATGGGGAAACGTATTATCTTACACCTTCGGCTCCCTAAACGGGCTTCGGCAAGGGGGCATTCTCTCTCCATACCTGTTTAATACGTACACAGATGCCTTGAACGTCAAACTGAACTCGCTCCCAATCGGATGCACTGTCAATGAAACAACTATAAACAACCTCTGTTACGCCGACGATATGGTTCTGATTTCCCCATCAGTGCAAGGTCTCCAACGACTCATCGACACTTGCCGCCAATATGCAGAGGAATTTGATATAATCTACAACGAAACCAAGACCCCAGTGCATGTCGCTGCTCCCGAGATCGCTTAAGCATATTGCAGAACCTCAAATTTTCCTCGGAAGCCATCGGCTGGAATTTGTGCACGAATTTCCGTACTTGGGTCACATTATCACCGACGACCTAAAAGATACGGCAGACATTGAACAGAGGCGTCGTAAACTATGTGCAGCGGGCAACATGATTGCAAGGAGGTTTGCCTTCTGTCACCGAGACATGAAACTGCTGCTCTTCCGCTCGTACTGCTACAGTATCTATGGGTGTTCCCTCTGGACGAACTATACCCGAGAGACCATGCGACGCATCACTGTTGTGCACAATGACATTCTGAGACGCCTCACAAACACTCCCCGCTACCACTCCGCCACACAGATGTTCATAGAAAACCACCTGGACAATTTAAAAATCATTGTTAGGCGAACAGAATGTCCAGTCTGGTAAACCCGAGTGAAGAAACTAGCCCCAGCAACTCGCCCATACAAAGCATCCTAAGGAGTGAAGCAAGAAGAAAATCAAAATTGTGGGAAAGATGGGAAAATGAGGCCTTTGTCCCCTAAAGGACTTAATCTCTGTATTGGCAAGATGTCATCTGCAGTTTTTGTCATTATTACATTTATTGCTGATATTTTAATTTTTCATTATTACTGTGATTACTATCAAGTTAAAGTTTTATTTACATTTAATTTATGTATTAAGCCCTCTGGACCTGACTACTGTAACCACCTAAGGTCTCTAGTTGAAATTTGAGTTATATAATATATGCACCATCTGTTATTACTCTCAATGCATATTTTTTTTTTCTCACCAATATTATTACTGTTATTACCAGTATGATGATTACTAGCTTTTATGCTACCTCAGCTACTTTGTGGATAAGTGCCGATTATTCATTTTCTTTTTCTATTTTATCATATTCACATGTATCTAGATTGTGTTTGCTACCGTCTGTATTGTGTATAATCAATGTATATGGCCCCGAGCCGAAATAAAGCATATTATTATTATTATTATTATTATTAATATGGTGTCACATATTTATGTATGGAGATGGGATTAATCTTTGGCGGGTGTCCCTTTTTTTTGTGGTTATGGAGTTTTTCTCGAGCCAAGAGAAGATTTCTGTGGTTCTCTCTCTTTGATTTCATGACTATTTAGAGGCGAGTGGCATTACTGCATTACGAGTCCTATGGAGGTGTGTGCATTTTTTATGTTCACAAGTATATTATTTCTGGAGGCATATAATTGGGCTGTGTCATGTTGAGAGAATATGTCTTCCAGACAAATTTTTGAAAACATTAGTCATATCCTGGAGTTAATTTTGTGAAATGTGTCAGTTAGACCTTTTTCTGTAGAATCATGAGTTTCCAAACTTGTGTGTTTGACTGGACATTTTTTTGTGCTGCTGTTTGAGCTCACGTCCGCAGGCAAATTTTCTGCTGACAAGCGATGTGATGAGCGCTGTGCTGTTCTTTTTCCTCTGATGGTGATAGCTCAGAGCTTTTGCAATATCTGGAAATGCTGACAATAGCATTTCACGAAAGCACATGGGTAAGAGTTTGCTTTCTGGACATTTCTAGTCGATAGAGTTGCGATGTCGAGAAATTCCGTAACTTTATATGGGACATTTCTTGGGAAAACGCGGGGGGTTGTGCATATTATACATGTATTATGCATTTTGTGATTGGGGAAATCTACCTGTGATTATCCTTTTTTTTATTATTTTTCTTCCTTTTCCTACGAGAGATATAATTGGGGGATTGAGATTAAATAACATTTCTTTTTTTTACCGGGAGATGTAATTTTTCGGGGTTGTTATTTACGTAAATGGGAGTTTGACATTAAGTCTCATTGTAATTAATTGTATGAGCAGTAAAGGGGTTTTTGCTAGTAAACCTTGGAGATTTTTACTGATTTTGTGGGTTGTTCAAATATCAGAGCTTGACAGAACATTTTTTTGGGTCTGGGCATGTTACGTGATTTCTTTTTCTTTTACTTGTGATAACATTCGAGTTTGAGATGTGCGTGCAGAAGTCCGTGGAGTTGCTGTGATTTCTGAGATGTGTGTGTGTGCTGATGTGTGAGTTTGGAGAATTGAGTTGGAGAACTTGATGTTTTTTTTCTTTGAGAGTTGTGATAATGACTTATGATTTAGTAGTCATATTAAAGGGAGTTAATTGGGAGACGTTCAGTTAGTATTTCTGACCTTTTGAGATCATTGTTTGATAGAAGTAGTATGTCTGGGTTAATTTTCTTAGATTGACCAGTGACTTGACTGACATACTAACACCAAAATGTCGTTTCCCAACGCTAGCAAGACGTCCACCAGCCGTGCAGAGAGTGTTGCTGTCGTTTTGTCCGTGGTGATTACAAGAGTTTCCACGATGGTGATCACGAGGTCTACAAAGTTCAACAGCGTGTCTTTTGGGGATCTGCAGAAGCCATTAGAAGTCTTCTACAATGAGGGAGGCGTTCTGTCTTCCTACAGCTTCGTACAGTTAGCTACTGTCTGTGCAGCAAGTTGCAGACAAGCTAAGAGGGATATTCAAGAATCCGAAGAGAGAAATTCTAGTGTTATTTGGAGATAAAAGCGTAACAGACTTTATTTTATATTGCCAGAGACGTGCAGTTATTACTTATATTTTATTTTAAGCTGGCCAATATGTTTTATATTATATAAGCTACTTTGTTTGACTAATTTTGCTAGGCGGGAGCTTGCGTTGGTTAGTGGCCGAGCCGTGAAAGGCATAGGGTTTTTTATTAATAATATATTCCCAATATGTTCGCTGTGACCTATTGGAATGTGGAGAAGCAACGACCCGAGAAAGCTGATAAATGGTTTTTGTGGATGGCTTGAGATAAAACTGCATAGTTAGACAAGTCAATGTACTCAGGTCATGAACTCTTCTCAAAGTGCCTTTGTGTAACTGGATGCGGCCAGTAATTGTGAGGCGCTAACGAAGTGTGCGTTCGTATGTGCGTGTGCGCCTCTTCTATTGATAATGTAAGATACCCAAGTCTATGGGGGATTTTGAAGGAGGCGTCTTTGGAAGAAAGGCAAGATGCCGTGGTGCTCACCGGGAGTCTTTTTATAATATAGTGCTTTAAATAGTCCGGCTGCATGGGTGAGTTAAATTACTTTAGCCAAAGGGGTGGCTTGTTATCTGTTTGACATGTTTGTGGTGATATCCAATCTTTAATCTATGATTGTTAAACTTGTGTGTGTACCTATGGGATGTGTTCTGTGTCTTTGAAACAGACGGTTCTGGCAATGGGGGGACCGAGAGGGAGTCCCGATGGGGGAAATAGACTTTTGGTGACTATAACTGTTCAGACATTTTTGTTGGGGTTTTAATTGAATTGATTCATTATTTATTCATTGTTAATAAATGTATCTTTTGTAATGCAACTCACTCATTTTGGTTACCTGTTAGAGTGGAGAGAGAGAGAGAGAGAGAGAGAGAGAGAGAGATGTCAGTGCTAGAGAGAGGTGGAGAGAGAGAGAGAAAGAGAGGTTTGTTTGTGGTTTGCCTTGACGCCCGAGTTACACATTTACCAAATGAATAATGAGGAAATATCCTCATTACAGGTTTTGGTGGCAGGCGGTGAAAAAGGGGTATAAAAGTTTTTTTTTTTTTATGCCTGGGAACGCCAATGAAGAGATAGGTGACCAGTTAAAAGAAAGTAAAGGGGTTATGGCTTAGTGGGATTGTGGAAAATTGTTAAATTGTTAGTTTTCAGTTAATAAGTGAGAAAAAAACAAGAAATATCTATCCGTTAACTGTGAGGGGAGGGGAAGGATTTTCTTAGAATCAGCATTTTTCCCAGGGAGTCAGCCTAGGAGCAGTTGCAGGCACTCAGTGTGACTTCTGTGTGTAATGTCGAGTGCATCCCGAGATACCCGTGCGGGTGTTGTTATTAGTGCCTCACACGAATTCCAAGTTCTTTTTGTTCCCATTATGGAGTGGTGAGTGTTAAAGAATGTTGTTTATTTTTTTTTTAATATTTCAATGAAATGGGACTGGTTCAAGAGGTCGAAAAAAAATTTTTCTTTCCCCATAGTAGCAAAGTGACGTGTTTTCTTTATTTGCGCGTGTTTATAATAGACGCATTCGTCTTTGTTTAATATAAGGGTGTATGAAGATGTTTTTTTCATGCATGTGAACTGTGCTTAGATAGCATATCTAGCTTGGAGGCAGAGCGGCCACTGAATTTTACGGGCTCAGCACATTTCTGCTAACCAGCGCAAAGAGGCGCATTGCGAGGGTACTACTGGCCCGCCTCGAGAGGGGATTGCAAGGAGATGGGGACTACTGGCATGCCTTGGGGGAGTGTTCTATCTCTTGACGGGGGAGTGTCAACGCTCGGGGGGGGGAAACTTTTTTTTTCTCAGTGTGGGTGAACTCCTCCTTCCTTTTTTTAATTGTCGGGGTGTCAAGAGACGAATTTGCCCTTGAAAGTTATCTTTCAATGCCAGGACATCAGCTGATTGATTGGTTGATGAAGTGAAACGCCCGTAGAGTCTTTTTTTTAGAAAAGAGATTTTTTTTTTTTCTCTTGGATGAAGAGGAAAGGAAATAAAAGAGAATTGAAGTGCATTGTATGGGTATGTTTTCCTTATGCCTTGGAAGACACAAAATGGGGAGACACATTATTATTATTATTTTTTTTAATTGTGTTGGAGGGATTACTTTGAAAATGGTGCCGAATGGTGATGCCTGGTGCCGTGAATGGTGTTGCATCTGGAGAAATTGTGTGTTATAAGGTTCAGCATTACTGGTGTATGCTATTTGAATTTCACTCTTACTTGAGATCTTTGAAAGAGAATTATTACTGTGGAGAGTTATTATTATTAATAATTATTATACTTGAGATGTGTCATGGGAGGGTTGCTTAAGTATAATTATCATTACGGGAGACTTGTTTTACGAGAGATTTGAAATATTTCGTCGGAGATTATTTTATAATTATTACAGATAATTATTCATGGAGAATTATTACAATGAATTAATGGGAGAAGCCTTGTCTTAGTTATTTGTTGAGTTTTTGTAACTTTGGAGAATATTTCGGTCATTCATGAGGGATATATTTTGCTGAATCTTAATGAATCTGGCTGAATCTTGCTGAACTTTTGCTGAATTTTGTACTGAATTTTTGGAGAATGGACAAGTATTAACATTGGTGATGTTTTTTTTTGTACTGATACTGGTGATTTTGATGATAGCAAATTTTGGTGATTTTGCTGATAATGATATTTCTGATACTGATTTCTTTTTTGTATACTAATACGTGGGTGTTGTAATGCTATCAAGGGTGGTGAAATCTTTTTTTGAATTTGGGAGGAACTAACAACATATTATTTTAGTTTTTTTTCCTTTTTTTTATGAGTTCAGCAGATAATTGCTTGACATCTAGTGAGTTACGAGAAATAGTTGATAATGCCGTTGATTTTTCTTTTCTCCTTTTTTGGAAGTTAGCCATCGCTGACACAAGTTTTTTTACCATGGGTGAATTTGAATTTATTTTATTCTCTCCAATTGGTGTGAATATTTTTTAATATCTCAGTTCGTGACTTAGAGTCATTGTTCGGGAACGTGTTTGTGTTTCAGCTATTTGAGGCTTCAGTGAGATTTACGGGAGAATTCTTGCATAGTTTTGGAATGCATACGTAATGGCACTACATTTTTTTCTCCGGATATTTGTGTTCCAGAAATTGTGAGTTTTCTTGCACAATACCTTTGTTGTATTTGAGACAACTTTGTGAGAGATAGGAAACTTGGGTAAGTTTTCTAGTGGCCTATGTCGTAGTGCATATGGAGAAGTCTTGGCTAAGACATTGTGAATTTGGAGTTCTGTTATAATGAGTTGTGGCACATTGGTGATTATTTCTAGAATTTTCTAGACAGTTTTATTTGCCGAGTTTTTGCCCTTTTTCAGCAGTTATGACCTATTGGAATGTGGAGAAGCAACGACCGGAAAAAGCTTGATAAATGGTTTTTGTGGATGGTGTGAGATAAAACTGCATAGTTAGACAAGTCAATGTACTCAGGTCATGAACTCTTCTCAAAGTGCCTTTGTGTAACTGGATGCGGCCAGTAATTGTGAGGCGCTAACGAAATGTGCGTTCGTATGTGCATGTGCGCCTCTTCTATTGATAATGTAAGATACCCAAGTCTATGGGGGATTTTGAAGGAGGCGTCTTTGGAAGAAAGGCAAGATGCCGTGGTGCTCACCGGGAGTCTTTTTATAATATAGTGCTTTAAATAGTCCGGCTGCATGGGTGAGTTAAATTACTTTAGCCAAAGGGGTGGCTTGTTATCTGTTTGACATGTTTGTGGTAATATCGAATCTTTAATCTATGATTGTTAAACTTGTGTGTGTACCTATGGGATGTGTTCTGTGTCTTTGAAACAGACGGTTCTGGCAATGGGGGGATCGAGAGGGAGTCCCGATGGGGGAAATAGACTTTTGGTGACTATAACTATTCAGACATTTTTGTTGGGGTTTTAATTGAATTGATTCATTATTTATTCATTGTTAATAAATGTATCTTTTGTAATGCAACTCTCTCATTTTGGTTACCTGTTAGAGTGAGAGAGAGAAAGAGAGAGAGAGGTGTCAGTGCTAGAGAGAGGTGGAGAGAGATAGAGAAAGAGAGGTTTGTTTGTGGTTTGCCTTGACGCTCGAGTTACACGTTTACCAAATGAATAATGAGGAAATATCCTCATTACATATATATATATATATATATATATATATATATATTATATATATATATATATATATATATATATATATGCGCCCTTGTGATCTAGTGGTTATGAGTCTCGCCTCAAGCGAGAAGACCGGAATGCAATGCTTCCGTCAATCTAAACGGTGGAATATGTACCCCTTGGGCACGGTGGGTGGAGGAGGGTAAGAGGCTGGCAACTTTATCCTAGGAGACTTGCTTGGAAGCAGAAGGGTTGCATCTTCCTGAGACATTTCACCTAAGTGAAAAAAAAAGCTTGAAAGTGATCCCCGATGTTAATGTTGTCCCTTGTGTGTGTAGAGAGAGAAAGAGAGAGAGAGAGGGGGGGGGGGGGGGGGGGGGGGGGGCGGGGGGTTAAATACAAACCAACAGCTTCACTGCTCGCCTACTCGAAATGTTGCAATTACTAAAGCGATAGTTTGAGCTTAAGAGGGCATTACCGTGACTACCTTATGCTTTACAGACTAAGAAAAAAAAAAGCAACGCAGTATCTCAGACCTATATTCGTGTTATTGGTATCAAGGAAACGCCAATCACTCCATCTATGAAATATGTGATAAATAGGAACTCGCCACACAGAAAACGGTGACACAGACATTCCATATAAATCTGTGACAGGTCATAAGTTATAAGAATGGAGGCGATAAAACACAGGCCTCCGAACGTTCGGGAGAGACTACGAGACGAAGGTGATCAAGTCATTCGTCTCTTTGGGATTATTTCCTTTTCGACACAGATGGGAAAATGACACACCGGGGACGTCATTTACTTGTTCCTTTGTTATGCATGACATAGGATACTAGAATCCTCTTTTTGGAAACAGAGACAATGATATGTTTATATATTATCGAAATATTATCGGTATATCTTATTGTTGGAGAACATTTGAACAAACACGTTTACCGTAGTCAACTATATCATCGTTTGGTTACCATTTTATTACAGTTTGTCTCCTTCCATTACTTTCATTAAACATATCGTGATTTGTACGAAGCAGTGCGCTAATATAACTTGGAGTAAGTTTTTATGATTTCAAGTTTCAAATAGCTTGTGACATAAAACGACAAGCGTGGCTAACCATCTTTTTCAGAGAGTCTATGGAGGGTCTTTAAGATTAATGAATTTTTTGTAAAACTGCCCAACGGTCTGAGATTACCATGACTGTAACGTAACCTTCTGGGAATATACTAAGAGTGGGGTACCATGACATTAACGTAACCCTCTGTGAATATACTCAAAGTAGAGCACCATGACATTAACGTAACCCTCTGGGAATATACTAAGAGTAGAGCACCATGAAATTAACGTAACCCTCTGGGAATATACTCAAAGTAGAGCACCATGACATTAACGTAACCCTCTGGGAATATACTCAAAGTAGGGCACCATGACATTAACGTAACCCTCTGGGAATATACTCAAAGTAGAGCACCATGACATTAACGTAACCCTCTGGGAATATACTCAAAGTAGAGCACCATGACATTAACGTAACCCTCTGGGAATATACTCAAAGTAGGGTACCATGACATTAACGTAACCCTCTGGGAATATACTCAAAGTAGGGTACCATGACATTAACGTAACCCTCAAGGAATATACTCAAAGTAGAGTACCATGACAGTAACGTAACCCTCTGGGAATATGCTCAAAGTAGAGCACCATGATAGTAACGTAACCTGTAGGAATACACTCGAAGTAGAAAAATTCAAGTATATTTTAGTTTTACCAGACTACTGAGCTGATTAACAGCCCTCCTAGGGCTTGCCCGAAGGATTAGATATTTTTACGAGACTAGGAACCAATTGGTTACCTAGCAACGGGACTTACAGCTTATTGTGGGATCCGAACCACATTGTATCGAGAAACTAATTTCTATCACCAGAAATAAATTCCTCTGGTTCCGCGTTGGGCGAGCCGAGAATCGAACTTCGGACCAGCGGGTTGGTAGCCGAGCGCGAAATGCACTAGGCCAACGTGGAACTACTCAAAGTAGAGCACCATGACAATAACGTAAGCCTCTGGGAATACATTCACAGTAGAGTACCATGACAGTAATGTAACCCTTCTGCAACAACAACAAAATGTTTGAATTATTATACCTCGTAAAGTTCGAGGTCATTCACAATTGCTGACTACTTGTTTTTCTTCTCAAGTTGCATTTCATGAAACACATGCCATCGCATTGTGATGTTTTTGCTACGTAAACACAGACTGAATGCTCTTGCAAATACCTGGATTACCGATCCCTTTGTCCGCCAGGGAAATGGAAAGCCAATTTAGGATCTCTCATTGTAGTCAGCGGATAACGAGCTTCCGGAAGGCCCTTCAGCTCCAGTCTGAATCATCAGTGAAATATAAATATATAAGGTAGCCAATTAGCCAATATGGACGTCCAGTAATGGATTTTAACCTTTGATGTAATAAGCGTGTTTGAA